>NW_020174013.1:10107966-10209277 GCF_003031525.2 Neophocaena asiaeorientalis asiaeorientalis | reverse complement strand
CCCCCCCCCCCCCCCCCGCCGGGTCTCAGTTTCCTCATCTGGAGAATGAAGGCTGTGACCCTTGCCCAGAAGTGATGTGATAAGAGCTAAGGTGACAACAGAGGGAAGCTCTTCAAAAGGATTTCCAATGTGAACCACAGAAATTTTAGAGGTAGAAGGAATTATCTCAGACCCCTGAGTTCAACACCCTCAGTTTATAGGTGGCAAGATGAGGATAAGCCCACATGGGGACTGGAGGCGGGACCAGTGGTGGGGAGTGCGGGGAGCATAAAGGCCGGCAGAGAAGCAGCAGGAGAGAAACCGTGGGGATGGGGCCACACTAGACTGTGCTGAGGATGGCCAAGTGCGGAAGGTCTGCAAAACCCAGCCCACAGGCCAAATCTGGCCCTCTGCCTGCTTTTGTAAATAAAGTTTTATTGGAACTTGGCCACGTCCATTCATGTGGCTACTGCCTATGGCTGCTTTCGTGGGGCAAAAGCAGAGTGGAGTAGTTCCCACAGAGACTGTTTGGCCCGCAGAGTCAAAAATGTTTACTCTCTGACGCTTTACAGAAAGTGTGCTGACCCCTGTTCTAACTGCTTTACAAATATGAAGTCATTTGCTTTTCACAGCTCTATGAGGTAGGTAGCTATGTCCCTATTTACAGATGAGGAAACTGAAATGCACAGAAGTTAAATAGTGTGTCTGAAGCCACACTGCCCCTAAGTGGCTGAGCTGGGGTTTGAGCAGTCTGGCTGTAAGCTTGTAACCATGGTGAGTGTGTGTAACTACAATTCCCACAAGCTGGGCCCTGCAGTGGGCCTAGCTCCCAGCCGTTAGTTAGCTCTCATCCTCCCCAGCCACTCCAGGCCCCGCTGGGGAAATGGGGGATCTAGAGGACTCTCCTGTCCACAGCACAGTGTGGAGAATGACTGATGGAGACCTGGGGCCCCACTGGTCTGCGTCCACTCTGGACCCCTGCCTTTCTCTAGCTCTCTTTCCTTTCCCCCCTGAGAAAGGAGAGCTTTTCTCAGCCCCAAGCATGCGGCTGGGGGATGTGGGGTCACTGCATGGAGGGGGAAGAGGCCATGGCTCTTGCCTGTCAGGTGCCCACAGAAAGGCGGGGGAGAGAGGACAGAGTCCCCACCACACTGCTCTCTCATGAAAGAAGAAGGTATGAGACCAAGAGGGTGTTAGCATATGACCGGCTGGGAGGCTGCAGGGGAGGGAGGTACTCGGCCTGGGCTGGGGCGAGGGAGGCAGGTGAGGGGCTCTGCAAGAGCTACCAGGCCATCCCCCTCTCCGGAGACCCCCTCCCGTGAAGGTCGCTCCCAGCTCCCTCAGCACAGCCCCCTCTGCCCACACACTCCAGCAGGCCTGCCCCCTCCCTGGCTGCTGACCTCTGCATCCCTGAAACACGGGCTTCTCTAACCCTGACCCTCCACGTCCCACCCCTACCCAGACCACAAAACACTGCTATTTAAGGAGCCATCTGAGGACTCCACAGTCGGAGCTGCGGGCTCTTTTTTTGTCATTCTGGTTACCTAGCAACGCAGCCACTGTGATTGCTGAGGAGACCAAGAGGAGTGACCTAAATCACGCCATGGAACTCCTCCTCTCTTCCTGCAGGTGGAGGTGCCAGATATATTGATATCCGCTCGGCCTCACCTTCTGCGCACAATCGCAGGTACAGAACCTTGATTCCCACCTTAGGCTCTTGACAAAGGCGAGGTCTGGCCACGCTTCCGAGGGCTGCCTGAGCCAACCCGGCAGACCGATCCAGTGCGCGGGGTTCCTGAGGGGCGGGGGGTGGAGAGTGCGCTTCCAGAACCATCTCCTGATGCACTGAATGCAGGGGTGGGTGTAACCCAGCCTGTGGGGCCTCACGCGTGACGAGCTCACTGATCACCCCAACCTCCTGCCTGTAAGGCCATTCTCGTATCCACCTTGCTGGTCTGGACACCAGCTCCCCGGATCCTGGGGTATGCCAGGGGTATGCCAGGCTGCATCTGGACCTCTCTGAGCCTGGCTCTTCTCAGTAAGGAGGTTGAAGACCCTGTAACGTGACACCTTTTCCTGAGACTGGGGGGGCTTCCAGGAGCACCCCCAGAAATTAACGATAACTTCTGAGCACAGTGCACTCTTCTCAGGAGGGGTCACCACCACTTTCCTCAGCATCTCAAAGGGGTCCATGACCCCCAGAAGGGTGAGAACCTGGCCCTGGGCCTCTTGGACCATACTCACTATTACAAGACTAGAGGCTCCTTCTCTGTTCCCTGGAGGTGGGAAGAAGCTGTCGCAACCCACTGCAAGCTGTCTGCCCAGGCTCCACACGAGCTCCAGCACCTCGCCACCCCGAGGGCCTCGCCCTGTCTGTGTTCTGAACTCTGAGCCTCGACGAGACCCTGCGGAGTGCAGAGCCAGGGTACGTCATGTCATGACTTCAGGATGTTCGGGGAGGTGGCCCGTGTGATGGGGGAAGGGGAAGAGGTTTGGGAAGACAAATGCCTGGCAAGGGAAGTGGGGTGCAGAGAAGGCTCCCACTTGATTCTCGGCTTCACCTCTCCGGGCCCTTCCCACCTGTCAGGCTGCAGCACCTGCCCTTCTTGCCCTTTCCTGCCAGGACCTGGCCACCCTCCATTCATGGAGGAGCTGCTGGCAAGGCCGGGAGGGCCCTCCTCAGAGATGGCTGCGGGGCTAGAAATGGCAGGTGGCGCAGACGGGTCGGGGCGGGACGGGGGGCAGGGAGGAATCCCCTCAGCCCCACAAATGGGCTCCGGGTGTTACAGCTCTTGGAACCATCTGCGAGCTCATGCCTCCTCACTTCCTGCCTTCGTAGCATCCTCAGCCCCAACACCCTCAGCGCCCAGCTCCGGAAAGGTTTTCCTTTCATGTCACTGCTGAGAATAGCGGCTTACGTAAGTGTGATTCTCATGGGAGGGAAAACCAGTGGGTGCTGGGGCAGAGCTTGGCGGGTGGAGAGCAAACACAGGTCTGGAAACTGGAATAAGGTCAGCCCCGCACTGAGCAGGGTTCCTCCTGACCACCCCCGGCCTCGTCCTCCTCTCCTCGAAGCGCTCCCTCCACACTCCCTCAGGGGAGGGGGGGCCCCTGCTCCCTCCTAGGTGAGTTCCGGATGTCCTTTCCTGATGCCACGCTCCCTCCTGGGCAGGAAGAGAGCTGCGGCCCAAATGGAACAACGTTCCCCTCGCCTGGAACCCATGTCCATGCCTGCCTCAGGCAGTCACACCAACCAACTCACAGGCGGAAATGCTACGATGCCCCAGGCGTGCACATGTACTCGGAGGAAAGCATCCACAGACACACCTGCCTACCTGGCACGGTCATAACTCACAGCTAGGAACCAGATTCACACAGGGGTCTGTGTGTGACCCTTCATGCCCCTCATTCCCTGGAGATTAAAATCAGCTGCCGGACAATATTTCTGAATCACTGCCCCGCCCTCCACCCACCTCTGGGAAGGACTAGAGGAGAGCAGACCACCTCCCCCGCCAAGGGTGAGCGTACAACCCCCAGCGCACCCTGGGTCTTACCTTCCCACAAGCCACCATGGAGAGGGCCACTTGGTACCAAAGGTGAAATTCTCCAAATGCAAACTTCATGGCTCGCTCCAGGCACTGGGGAGAGGGAGATGGTCAGTACTTCCCCTCTAGGGGTCCTTCCCACACCAGCCCACCCCATACCCTTCCAGGGGAATCTCTGCCCAAGTCGCTTCCCGCAGGAGGTCGCCAGAGCTCATACTTGGTTCCTGTCGGAAAACTCCAGGGGTAACCTGTCTCTGCCACTCGCATGCTGTGTGACCTTGTGCAAGTCTCTCACCCTCTCTGGCCCTCGGTTCCCACCTCCGTATCATGTGAACACCTCACAAGGGCGATGGTGAAAACCAAATGAGATTAGTTAAAGTGCTTTCAAAATGTAAACATCCAATAAAAATAATAACAGCTGACAATTCTTCTTACTACTGTGCCTGGCACCATACTCAGCTTTCTACGTGTCTTAACTCATTTACTCTTCCCAACAACCCAGTGAAGCGGGTTCTCTAATTACCCCCCACTTCACAGATGAAGAAGCTGAAGCTCAGTAAACGACTTGCCACCGTCATAGGGCCAGTCAGTGGCAGACGTACCGACTCTAAAGCCCGTGCATAAAACGCTGCCCAAACGTACAGGCTTCCTTCCGCTCTTCTCTACGACCACCGAGAAAAACCGTCTGTTCCCTGGCCACTCTGATCCTGGGCCACTCCGAGTCAGGCGCTGCCTATGAGATCTGACAGTCACCAACAGAAGTGGTTCCAGCTGACAGAGGCAGAAGCCAGCATTCGAGGTCAGGATTCACTGTGTGCCCGTGGTCAGGCGGGTGGGGGACAGAGGTGAGGGGTACAGGACCACACAGCAGGTACTTTCAGAGCTTGGTGGCCTGGGTCCCCCCGTGCTGGCTCAACTGCACTCCCTGCACCATCCTGGGCAGAAACCCACCTCTCTGGGCCTCGCCTTCCTCACTGGTGAACTTGAGAGACCGCTTATCCCCCCCACGTTAAAGAAGGTATCTTCTGGAAGCACCTCGCACGGTGCCTCGGTGTGAGTAAGGGCTCAGCAGGCGTGACCGCCCCTCCTCTCGGGAGCCCTCCCAAACACGTGCAAAGAGAATCTGCCGCCAAGAGGGCCACCCGTACAAGGGGAAGAGGGTCCCCATGCCACCCTTGATCCCAGCCTGGATCTGAAAGCTCAAAGAAGTGCGCAAGCCATTCGCACTGTGGGGAGGGGGCAGGAGAGAGCGGCAGCTCTGTGCTCCTGGTCCCCACATCCTGGAGAGGGACCACCCTCTGGGCCCAGCCCATGGAGCACTGCCCCGGCAGTGTCTGCCCAATACAGTGGGCGTGCTCCAGGCTCCCGACCACACCCAGCTCAGAACCCTGCCAGGACAGGTAGTCACAGAAGACCAGCATCACCTCTGGGGGAAACTGAGGGGTGCATAATTTTCCCCCTGTGCTTCTCTATACAACACCATGCGTTCTTTCACAAGAAAAAACACATGAAAATATCTGTAAAACAGGGCTTCGCTGGTGGTGCAGTGGTTGAGAGTCCACCTGCCGATGCAGGGGACACGGGTTCGTGCCCCGGTCCAGGATCCCGCATGGGGCGGAGTCGCTGGGCCCATGAGCCATGGCCGCTGAGCCTGCGTGTCCGGAGCCTGTGCTCCGCAACGGGAGAGGCCACAACAGTGAGAGGCCTGCGTACCGCAAAAAAAAAAAAAAAAATCTGTAAAACAAACAAACAAAAACCACCCTGCCAGTGAAAGGCAGCCCTTGCGGCACTGGAAATAAGACAGTCCCCAGCTGGGTCTCCCAAGAACAGAGCTGTACCCCTTGGTGGAGGCAGGGGAGGGGCAGCGGAGGAGGCTGTACCTCGGAGAGCATGACGTACTGGCCCCTCCTGCCCAGCGTGATGCTCAGGAGGTCGTAGATGGCCGCAGCGTTCCGCAGGCTCACTGCCCGGTCCTCCTCCTGCTCCGGTGCCCGGCTCAGCACCACATCCCGAGTAGCCTGTGGGGAGACACGGTTTAGGAAAGAGCAAGGACAGAAAATGAGCAGGTGCCTGTCCCCACAGGGCCCCTGCCTCTGAGGCCCAGTGACCGTCGCCCTTTCGCCGCTGACCCAGGCCACACTCCTAGAACCAGCCAGAGCCTTTCCTCACCCCCAGGACAGAGAGCAAACCCTCCACCCACAGCCCGGGCTGGGGTGAGAGAGCAGTCCTGAGGGCCCACGCTCCTGAACTTCAGTGTTTTATTCTGCAAGCAGTCAAAGCTACAGAAAAGCCACAAGAACAGTACCACAGCAGCAAACCCGATTGTTAACACTGACCACACTGGCTTTGTCTACTAATAGTAGTAACAGTAGTAGTAGTAGTCAGTTAAGGCAACTCGGCCCTCCACCCCCAAAGAAAAGAGGACAGTCTTTCTATAACCACAACACGAATGCCAAATTCAGGAAGTGGAACACCGTTATTTCTATTCTCTAATACCAGCTCATATCCAGATTTCGCCGCCTGTCCCATTGATGGCCTTTCTGGTAGTCATCGTGCCAGGATCCAATCCAGGATTGGTGCCATGTCTCTAGTGCCCCCTTTCATGGGAAGAGTCCTGCAGCCCTTGCCTGGCTCCAGGATACTGGCATTATTGAGGATACAGGCCAGCTGTTCTGGGGGACAGCTCCTTGTGTGCTTGTAACCGTCCACCCACAGAAAGAGCTTCAGATAGCATCTGGAACAGACTAGATCAGATGGGCGGCTCTGCAGCTTGAGTCACAGGACGGGCATTTGGGCTGTGGCCCCTCTGTGCCCTCTTCTCTTCCTCTGCAGGCCCCCGAAGTCCCTCTGATAAGGAACCTCATACCTCCTTCCCATCACCCCTGCGTCCAGCCCAGATCTATCCCTGACTCTTTCTGACTATGGAACCCTCCTCTCTGTCCCTCCTCAAAACCCGGGGTCTCTGTGCTTGGCATGTGGCACTCAGGAGTCCAATAGCTCAGAGCTGCCTGGGGGGGGCGGGGTTTGCTGCTCAGGGAGGGGAGGGGCAAGGGGAAACGTGCTTTAGGAGTGGGCGATTCTGTACGATCTGAAGGGGGGAACTCTGTATCACCCCATCAGGGTGAAATCTCCCCATCAGGAACTGGGGACCCTTGCTCTGTGGCCTGTGGTCCTACCCTCTCTTGTACACTCACACCCTGGGGACAGCACTCAGGCTCAGGAGTAGCTAAACAGGAGTCATGGGGATCCCCCGCGGGGTGGGGACCAGGCTGGGGATGCTCTGGGCCCCCCATGTCTCCTACACACAGGCACACACACACACTGAGGGCTGTGCCTGAGCTGAAGCGAAGCTGGGTTCTGGCCAGATGCCCCCACTGGCTGCTCCCAGCATCCTCCCCTCTCCTGCCTCTTCTCCCCTCTGCCAAAGGGGTCTCTTCCCAGCATCCCCCACCATCTGTAGAAGAGGCTGAACCCCCTTCCAAGAGTTGGGACTCGCCCTCCTCTACTTCCCCACCAAGGACTGCAGATCCAAGAACTTGGCCTTTTTGACAAAATAAAAGGGACCTGCTGACTCTTAAAACCCAGATCCCCACTGGTCAGGTTCAAACAATGCGTCCACAGGTGGTCCTCACAACCTTCTTCCGGGCAGGACTACTATCCCCTCCTCCAGGTCAGGGGCTGAGGCTCCCCTGGGTGATGACTGCAGAGGCAGAAGCTCAACAGCCTTTGGACTGTAGGCTCTGGACGTGTCCTACCGTGCAGGCCTGAAGCGCATTCCCACAGAGGCTTCTGGAAGCCAAAATGCCTTTAAGACCCAAGGATGTGACTCACCCAGGGGGGGCATTTCAGTAAGGCAGGCCAGGGGCCAGGGGTCCTGATGGCTGCCCTTCTAGGTACAATAGGCAAGGGCTGCCCACCGCCCGGACGGGCGTGGACCTGCCCCAGGAAAGGGCGCCAGGGATGCCAGGATATCCCCAGAAAAGCTGAGCACCAGTGCCAGCCTGGTAAACAAGAGCTGACGGTCAGGTGCCAAAGGGTTAAGGGAGAGGAATGGAGAGGGAAAGTGCCAGAGAAATCCCCCTCCTTCCTGGTGATATCCACCCACACAGGCAGCAACAGGAAGAGAGAAGAGATTCTAAGGAGAGCCATGGCAGGAACTACCACAGTGAGAAGCACAAAACTCGCTCTGTGCCTGGCCGTGGACCTCCCCACTCCTCCACCTCCAGCAACGCCCCAGCTCTCGCCGCCCTGGGTGGGCCCCCATCAGGCAGCAGTGGGGGTGGGGTCGGGGGCAGGAGGTCAGGGAATGAGAGGATGGGAGACACAGTCCCTGCACTCAGGGAGGGGCTATGGAAACAGGACGCAGCCGCAGTACACAACGAACACAGTGAGCGGATCTGACCTAAAACTCTGGTGGGAGAGAGAGGTCCTGACGGAAGGCTGCCTGCAGGACACATCCAGGATCAGGGACCCACCCATGCAGACTAGTCTCATGCAGGGGATGGTGAGCAGTGAGCTCTGGTCGGCCTATCCTCCAGGTGCAACCCCTGCCAGACCCCAACTCCCAACTCGCCCACTTTCTGTGGCTGCCATGAGACGCTGCCCACCTGGCCAGCTTCTCTCCACTAGCTCCCAGGTCCTTCCCTGCAGCTCCCTCTCCTAACCGAGGCCCATCTTTGTTCCGTCTGTCAATGTGGATGCCTTCTGGCTCCTCAAACTCAATTCAAGGATCCCTTCCTTCGGCCACTGTCCCCGACTTATCTCAGCAGGCGAGGCTGCCCCCCCTGCCACATCCTCTCCCAACCCAGGGAACATACCCGGGCCCCTGCACACCCCACTGGCTCATGGGTTCTCGGGGCAGGGATGCATCTCGCTCATCTCGAGCCTCCCAGCCCCAGCACAGGCCTGCACACAGCACTCTCAAGTGACATTAGAAAGAGAAGGATCTCTGGGCCTGGTGTGGAAACTTCCTCCTGTTGCCCTAGACCTTGACCTTTAAGAGAACAGCGTCTCTGAATGTGTGTGCCTGGTGGGAGGGAGGCATGAATTTCCAGCTCTGGGCAAGCATTTAGGTCAGAAGGACAGGAACAGAAGAGGGGCTCACAGCAGCATCTCCTCTGCCTGGGGACCGCCCCCCAACACACAGACAGTGGGGAAGGCATCTTCTCGGGGGTCCTCAGGACTTGGCACTTGTGCCAAGAGGGAAGCGTGGGTCCCCAAAGGAAAGCCAAAAGCAGAAGTTTGCCGAGTGGTTGCTATGGCTTCGGGGCAGGGCTGCAGTGAAATGCTCCAGTGCTTGCAGGGCAGCTGGGCAGCATGTGTACATAACCATGCAACAGGGTGGGGTGGGGAGAACTGGGGCAGAAAAAAAAGAAGCCTCGGGGGACTGGCAACAGGGTAGGAATTCACGTGCAGCTCAGGGGCCAGAACAGGCCTCAGTGCACAGGGTCTCAGACCCTCTGGGGGCTTCAAGTCCCCACCCAGGGCACCCCAGGTGTCCCATTCCCTCCTCTGCTGCACTCACCTCCCTCCGGCCACACAGTGCTCCCAGCTCCACCAGCAGCCTGCCTTTAACTAGTCCCAGTCACACTCTTTCCCTTCCACCATTTAAATGTCCTCACATGGCAATCCTCCAGATCAGATGCAGTGAGAGACATGAATCGTGCAGAAACTAAATGGTCTTCTCAACACCATACTCCTTACTGGTTTTGGGATAATGGCAGGCTATTCTCCTCTGTTTTCCCCTGCAAAACCCCCAGGTCCCCCGCCTCTGGGGGCGCCCTGCTCTTATTTAATCCATGCATTTAATCCCAGGGAGGGCTCAGCAGCTTTCCCTGAGACAAGCTCCTAGCCTGGACCCTCTGCTGTCCTCCCAGGGGCAGTCTCCCCAGACTAAGGGACGTTCACCCCAGGCCTCCAGCAGGTCAGAAGAGGAAAAGCCAAAGAAACGTGGTCCTCCCCACCCCCCCATCATCCAGTGTGACCCACTTGTGGTCTTTGGACACGTATCCATGAAGCAAATATGGGGCCACAAGGGCATCGCCATTCCCCGAGGTGGGGGCAGCCCACGTGACACCTCAGGCAAGATGGTTCTTGCTCAAACAGCCATCCCTCATGTGTGTGCCATGCATTTTAGGAACTGAATTATCACTGCCATGATCTCACAGTAACCCCACAGAGGGGCAGGATGAAACTGCTGATGCCCCCTTTGCAGGCAGGGAAACTGAGCCCCAGAGGGTGTACTAATGTGTGCAGGGTCTCCAGGAATTAAGGCTGAACCTCTGATAGCCAGTCCAGGATGGCTTCTGCTGCCCTGAGCACCTGCTGTCTTGTGGGCTCCTCTGCTAGCCCTGGTCTCCACCCTCCACTGGCTGCAGGGCCACAGACAGCACTGACCTTCACTTCGCCCAGTCCTGTTTCTCCTTTGATCCTGGACACAAGCAGGGTAGGAGAAGGAAAGGGAACTAACTTGTAGAGCACTTTGTAAGTGGTATCTCGTAATGCTGACAACAACCGTCTCCCGTTCTACTGTCCTATTTTACAGATGAGAAAACTGAGGCCCAGAGAGACCAGGGAGGCTCCTCAAGGCATACAGATAGGGGGTTTAGGACCCAGATTAGAGCCTAGACATTCTGACTTCACCCCTGGCTCTTCCCCTGCCTCCAGGTGCTTCCAAGGAAGTGTCCACTAGCCCCGCCCGTGCCATCAGAGGCCCTCAGATGTCTCTGCTTAGGGAAGCACCAAAGCAAAACACAGGCTGGACTTTCTCAGTCAGGCCTCAGGTGCTGCTTCTCTGCAGAGAACAAGCTCCTTGGACCACGTCAGCCCTGTTCTCAGGGACAACCTCTCTGCTGGCCAAGGACCCAGCCTCAGGGCCCACTGCTCACCTCCCTCAACAATCGCCCCAGAAAGGAGTCTCCTGGTGCCAGTCTGCCTGGCCCCTGCCCCTCCTCCCTGGAGGATGCTGTCCCGTTTGCTCGTGCTGTCACCCCCACCGGCAGACATCATCACCACTGGCTCTCGAGCCGCCAGTCCACAGAGCCAAGGAATAACATGCTCTGTGCCGTGTCCCACCTACACGGCGGCCCCAGCCAGGCCCCCGCCAGCCCACGTTCCTGCGCATCGGGCTCCTACAGCAGAAATCTTCCTGCCAACGAGGGCGCGAGGCTCTCCCACCTCCACTGCTCCGAGGCTTCTGAGCTGGCAGCATTAACAGACCCTTTCCGCTTGCAGCCCTCAGCACAGCAGGGCCTCACGTCAGAGCAAACCGGGCGCCAGAAGCT
Source organism: Neophocaena asiaeorientalis asiaeorientalis (assembly GCF_003031525.2). Classification (NCBI taxonomy): domain Eukaryota; kingdom Metazoa; phylum Chordata; class Mammalia; order Artiodactyla; family Phocoenidae; genus Neophocaena; species Neophocaena asiaeorientalis. The sequence goes on along the minus strand of NW_020174013.1, from coordinate 10,198,470 downwards.
GGAACTATCTGTGCTCATCTGATGAGACCCGAATGGAATCAAGCCCAAGAAGCATTTTTGTTTTGTTTTGTTTTTTTAACCAAACAGTATATCCTCAAACCAATTTTTCTCCCAACCAGACCTGAATCTAAATGTTTTCTAAAATTAATGACTCAGAACCAGGTAGTCATCAGGATAAAATGAATACATGTTCAACACCCACAATGTACCAGGCAGCTTCGTGCTCATTTTCTTACTTCATCCACCCAATGCCTGCGAGAGAGACCTTATTAGCCCTATTTTACAGAAAACTGAGGATCAGGGAGGTAAGAGACTTGTCCAGGCTGCACAGGTTGTGAACGGCCAATTCAAGATGCAAGTCGCTGGGGGCCTGATGTTGGGCACGGATGGCAGTTAGTTTATTAACCTGCAGGATCCCAGGCCCCAGGGGCTTCCCCCCCCCCCCACCCTCTCTCACCCCAAGCCTCTGTGTCCTTTCAGCTCCCAAAAGCCTGACACCGGCAGAAGCTTCTCCCCCAGCTGAACGAAACAGGGGCTCGAGGATTCAGTTTGCTCTAACACATATTTTTATGCCTTAGATCAAGATTTGAGAAATGGCAGAGCCCTGTACCTCCTGGTTACCCAACTGAGAAAATCAGGCTGATTTTGACACATGGTTCTTTCAAACACTAGTCAGAAAGAGAAAAACAAATACCGTATGCTAACACATACATATAGAATCTAAAAAAAAAAAATAAAAGTTTTTGAAGAACCTAAGGGCCGGACAGGACTAAAGACACAGATGTAGAGAATGGACTTGAGGACACGGGGAGGGGGAAGGGTAAGCCGGCACAAAGTGAGAGAGTGGCATGGTCATATATGCACTACCAAATGTAAAACAGATAGCTAGTGGGAAGCAGCCGCATAGCACAGGGAGATCAGCTCCGTGCTTTGTGACCACCTAGAGGGGTGGGATAGGGAGGGTGGGAGGGAGACGCAAGAGGGAGGGCATATGGGGATGTAGGTATACGTATAGCTGATACACTGTTATACAGCAGAAACTAACACACCATTGTGGAGCAATTATATTCCAATAAAGGTGTTAAAAAAAAAACAAACAAGTAGAATATGCATTTGAGGTTCAGCAGACTGAGATAATTCCTTCTGATCTGGGGACCAGGATTTCCTCCGTGCCCCCGGACACATGTTCCACTGGGTAGGAAGACGCCTGGGACGAGCGCTGTGATTTAACTATTCCTCATTCTACCCCCAGTGCTGGGCACAGCTCAGCACACTGTCGCTGCTCAAACAAGACTGGATGGTGGAGAGATGAGTAGGTGGGTGGGTGGATGGGCATTTTTAAGTGTCCTTTTGGTCCTGAAAACTCAAAACTGAGTTCAAAACACAAATCTCCTTTAGCCAGTTATAACTCATGTCCCTTGCGCTTCTGCGAAAGCGTCTGTAAGGTTTCTATTTACCTCTTGAAAGACAAGGGCTGCCCGATTCATTCTGATCACACTCAGCCCGAAACAAAAACCATACTTCAGGTACCAACCCCACACCCAGCCCCCACGCAGCCCACTCCACTGAGCTGCAAACCACAAAATAGGGGTGGACGTGCTCAGGAAACCTGCAACACCCTTTCCTGAAGCAGCGAGCTGTGGAGAAGTGGAGAGCCGTGATGAGTACGCCTTCTGGCTGGTTGTGCTGGAATAGCTGTTACTGCCGCATAAAGAATTCTGCAGGGATTAGGAGAACCCAAGGAGCAGCCAAGGCAGCTGCTGCTTCTAGAGGTTTCTCCCTATCATCTGCAGCCAAACCCAGCCAGCATTAAAGGGAGATGAGGAAAACCCTGCTGGCACATGGAGGCTGGGCTGAGCCTCAGGGGTCAGCTGAAGGGTCAGAGCAGGAGCCTGGCGCCCACATCTGATGGAGAATGTGACCTGCAGGAAAGGAGGGGGTAAAATAAGGGCAAGTGAGAAGTCAGAGGCGGTCTGGTCACTCTGAGAAACCATGCGGAGCCACGGTGGCCAGATCCGGATCCCAGGTGGAAAGCCCTCAACAGATGAGACACCAAAGCTACGTCCATCGCCAACGTCCTCCCCCAAATACCTGAAGCTTCTAGATGTGTGACAGGCTGGGTGTGAGCAGGAGGAAACCAACCAGCCAGTCCTGGAAGACTGCCTCGTCCCAGCTACGGCACACTCGGCGTCTGAGCACTTCTGCTGCTCTGCAGGCCACAGGGAAGTCCCACGGCACCCGCCTGGCCAGCCGACCTGGATCCCCCGAGTCGCCGGTGGAGGCCAGCCGGCCACATACCCTCTTGAAAGAGCTGCTTAGAGGGAAACCACCTTGGCTCCAAGTATGGGTCACCTTTTAGTAAAAGGCCATTCTCTACTTTGAGATATACGGGCAGCTTGAGGGTTTGGGGGGAATCACTTTAATGGAAAGGCATCTCAGCTCTGGTTCTGGGCACCCGGATCAAGCAATGGCCACAGAAAATACTTAGGGAGACAGAGCCCAGCTTCTATCCCTGCCAGGGATCAAAATGCTGACCATTCTCACACAGACAGCCAAGGCCTTCCTTGTTTACAAAGCCCTCCCCAAGCTCTGTCGCACTTGATCCTCAAAGTTACCCCCTTGAGCCTTTGACAGATGAGAAAACCAAGACTTAGAGCAGTCAGTGAATCACAGACGTGACTTGAATCATGGCTGCAAGGATTATTAGTATGTAACCTTGACCAAGACATGTACCTGTCCTGGACCTTACTTTTCTCACCTGTGAGATGGGAACATATTAGTATTAGACTGAATCACATGAAACCGTTATTTTTCAAACTGCTCGACACAATGCCTACCTAGATGAGATAATCAGCTTGGAATCTGGCAGAGGAAGGACCTAAGAAACGTTCCCATTTTCACCTTTTTACTTCCCACCTGCGGACAACACTGTAACCCTCAGCATAGGAAAGTGACAATAACGCCCTGTGTTTCCCGAGACAGGTGAGTTCTGGGCAGTCACACCTGATGGTGTAGGTGCTGAGATGGCTGAGGTGTGTGAAGGGGGCAGGGAGAGGATACTAGTCTATGGCTGAGGTTCCATAATTAAAAAATGGGGCTCAGTCTGTGAGAAGTACACTGTTCTCCCATGACGATCAGACCTGGCACTTGGTACCGTTACCTCCACATTGGGCTAACCAGCTAGATGTCCCCACCCAGCAGCAACCACCTAACCTCCACACAAGCACGCACCGTGCAAACCTTTCAGGACCATGTCCCGGCCAGTTTGTCCTCGGGATCCAAATATCCATGCCCCTTCCCCGGCACTCTTGGATCCGAGTGGACCCCGCCTGGCTGGGGAAGGACACACTCTCTCACCCCCGAGTCCAGTGTCCCTCTTCCTGTCTACTTGCTGGGGGACCTGCTCAGCCAGAGGCGACCCACTGACTGGCGTTCTCTAAACAGACCCTGGTATCACACAGTCCCAGGTTTCCAAAGGGACATTTGTTTTTTGCTATTTGGGGACCCAGTTTCTTAAACTCCACTTTCACACACTGCTCTCAGATGCGTCATCTTAAAAAACCTAGTTCTCGACCCGGGGGTCCCCAGCTCATAAGCTCTGAGGGGCCCCTCAGTCAGAGGACAACTGGCTTTGATGCTCTTGCCCACCCTTCCTTCAGCCCCCTTGGACCACCCATCCTTCATCTCATCACCTCCCGGATGACCCAACACACTTCTCCCCGACGCTGAGCCTCCACGGCACGTGTGTGTGTGCGTGCGTGCGCACACGTGTGTTTGCCCGGGGCAGGAGAAGCGGGTCTTGTGAAAAAACTCTAGAGAGCATTTCACGTGTGCTCTATCCGGCACACCTTACCCCCTCCGCCTTATTTTTCCACAGCACTTAGACATCGCAACCCTGGGTAGTTGCGTAGTTAATTCATTTATTGCCCACCTCCCTCACTAGAATGTAAGCTCCATGAGGGCAGGGAGTTTTCTCCGTTTTGTTTGCTGCTGCTTCTCTGGAGTCTAGAACAGGGCCTGGCACAAAGTGGATGACACTCTGTATTAGGAGTGGCATGAATGAGTGAATCCCTTGTACAGGCACCTCACCTCTGTGAGTTACTATCACCTTAGCGGTGGGAGCTGAGGCTCACAGAGCTTAGGTGATCTGCCCAGGGCCCTCAGCTACTGAGTGGCAGGGCCGGAACCTGAATCCAGGCCTCCTGCCGTGAAAGTACGCGTTCCTTCCACTCCCTTCCATCATCACCGACCCACCCAGCACAGAACTGTTCACGCAACCTTCTGTTGACTTGCTGATGACACCTTTTGTAATTCCAGAAGCAGGAGGTGGGAATTTGTTAGCTCCCCCAGTCCCTACTCATTTAGGGGTAGGACCCAGGCCCCCGAAAGCGGCCTTGTACTCCACACCTAAATCTCGTGAGGGAGCTGCACCCCCTGAGGGGGGAACAGATCCAAGAGGCCTGCTTCAGGGACATCCCTGGGGGCTGAGCTCGGCCAGGACCTGGTGGGCTGTGCCCGAGCCCCACAGCTTTACTCCACGGGCCAGAGGCCTCGAGCTTACCATGGATTCGCTGACGAGCAGCAGCAGCAGGGCTTCCTCGATGTTATCCTTCGGGCAGTAGAGGCTGGAAGACACAAATGGCAGCCTGGGCTGCAGCACGGCCCTCCGGAGCAGCACGGCTGGCCTGCCACGCTGGCCCTTCTGCCCCGGAGTCAGCACCCGCCCCGGTAAGGTGACCTTCTCCTGCATAATTCACAGGCACTGGATCCCACCTGCAGCTCTTTATCATGCCCCAGAGCCATGGATCTGAAAGCCTACGGTGGGCGAGGGCTGGAAACACTGCAATGCTCTTGAGGGGGATGCCCCTTCCAGCCCCCAGCACTGCATGAAGTGGCTGGGGCCAGCAGCAGACAAGAGCGAGAAAGAAGCTCACAGACCCCACCTTCGATTACTGGCACAAACACGACAGACGGTGCATTAAGACCATTAGGAAGGCAGGTACCCCCCTTCCCCCGCCCACCAGATAATTTGTTTGGCCTTTGGGTGCCTTAGAGGATGCCCCCTCGACCCCCCACCCCAAGACCTGCCTTCTCTAGTCTATTTGGCTCCGCTGCTTCTTAAGAGCCTGCCTGGCAGGGAGCTGGGCGGCGGCTGCAGGAGAGCATGGGGCAGAGAGAGGGGCCACCAGTGGGGACCGAACCCTGGGGACGGTGGCCTGAGCCTGGGGTGGTCCCTGGAGCAGACAGGCTTACTTGTCTCCTTCGTAGAGTTGAGGTTTCCGCAGGGCCTGTGTGATGAAGGAATTCTCCTCCTTGCTCATGAACTCGGGCAGCGGGTGGGACAGGGGGCTCCAGTAGCATTCCTCGCTCAGGGAGTGCAGCAGGACCCCTGCCAGGTGCTTGGCTGCCATCTGGCAGAGAGGGAGGAACTCAGATGCAGGCAGGTGCTGGCTCTGCCCGGCCGCAGCCTGCCCGTGCCCTCCACCCACCGTCCAGCCAAACCTGCCTGCTTGCAAATCACTGCCCCTCCAGGAGGTCTACCACTGTGCCCCAAGGAGCCCCCTTGCTTCTCTGTATCTCCAGCACTGAGCCGCCCCACCCCGTCTGTTGGCCTGTGATGGCTCCGACTTCATCTTTTGTCCTCTCTCTTCTCCTAGACAAGAGGTACATTTCCTCCTCCTCCCGGCCCCACGGAGCCCAGCACGGCTCAGAGTATTCATAGCCCTTGCAAAGCATAAAGCCCTCAGCGCAAGCAGCTCTCTCCACCAGATACCTTTCTGATATTTGAGAAAAGTCTAGAGTGAGAAGCAGCTGTGGCTCTGATTAGGGGTAGAAGCCTAAGAAGGTAGGCCTGAATTGGGGCAGGAAAGCAAGCCAAGGTTATTTATTAAGATCATAAACAAATCCCTAAGAATTAGCACACCATCTTGCTAGGAAGGGATGACAGGAGGTTTCAGCATTGATCTAACATGAGGGGCTATGTGCAGTGCTACGACGAGAAGGATGCTGAGGGTGTGTCCCAGGCTTGGAGGAAAAGAATGCTGAGATTGACTAGCAATGTCTGCCATGAGCATGACAGGGAGAGGAGAAGCACATACTCCCCTGATTCAGAGGCTGCCTGCTAGGATTTCTGCTGCCTCCCACTGAAATCAACTCCTGAATAAACCAGCCACAGCCAGCACCCAGCCCTGGGGCCTCCTCCATTACCACTTTGAAGTTCTGAGTTGCTTTGGTCTCCACAGTGCGTAGGACCTCCCGGAGTTCTCTCATGCCTTTCACGATGTTCCTAGCAGGAAGACAGTAGAAGCGGGGTCATTACCAGCCTAGTTCCCACACAGACATCCTCATCAAACCTGCAGACACTAGGAGGAGCCTGCCCATTTGAGTGTTATTTGAAAACATCCAATAATTGGTGTGAAAGGTCAGAATTGTAACACCAGGATCCTAGAGGCCCAGGACAACAGTGATCAAAGAATAGAAAGGATCCTTCTCCACCGTAGCTCTCTAGAAACCCAGGCCTCCAGTTTACCACCAGAAAGAGACCAGGATCGAGTATTTCAAACAAGATGTTATCTTGGCCCAAGTGCTTTGGGCTGGTGCCAGACTTTCTGACTTCAGTCAACCTCAAATCCTCCATTTTCGGGCTTCCCTGGTGGCTCAGTGGTTAATAATCTGCCTGCCAATGCAGGGGACACGGGTTCAAGCCCTGGTCAGGGAAGTTCCCACACGCCACGGAGCAACGAAGCCCGTGCACCACAACTACTGAGCCTGCACTCTAGAGCCCGCGAACCACAACTACGGACGCCCGCGTGCCTAGAGTCCATGCTCCGCAACAAGAGAAGCTACCGCAATGAGAAGCCCACGCACCGCAACGAAGAGCAGCCCCTGCTCGCCGCAACTGGAGAAAGCATGCACGCAGCAAGGTAGAGCCAACCCAGCCAAATATAAATAAATAAATAAATTTAAAAAATCATATTTAAAAAGCTATTAATGAGGTTAAAAAAAAATTCTCCACCTTCATCTGCCCCATCCGGTCTACACTGGAATCCATCCTCACCTCTCAATCCCTACCACCAGGGCCCTAGACTGGCCTGCATCACCTGGGGCCTAGATGACAGTGACAGCGGTCTCACCCCCTCCAGTCAGCCCTCTGTGCCTTAAAGTCATTTGCAAGCTTTTTAAAGTGTGATGCATAGTAAGAAATACACCTGACATTGCAACCCTGTATATATGCACACACTGCTTACATAAAACTGAAGTGAAGTTTCCTGATATATTACCTATCTCGACTATGTACAGTGTAAGCCACTCTGATATTTTCTCTTTTACGTCTCCCACTGCTTCCCCATTTTAAAAATGCTGGCGGCAGCCCACCAAACAATCTTGCAACCCACTGATGGGTGTGGCCTGAGTTTGAAAAACAACTCCCACTGCCCCTTGAGGGCTCTACCTGACATGCAAAAGTCATCTTGTTCCTTCCCATGTTGGCCTTTCGTCGGTGCCCCCAGGCTTACAGAATTCAATCTAGGCCCTCAGTACGGTGTCCCAGGGCTGTCGGGTCTGCCCCTTGCCTCTCTCCCATCTCATCTCCCACCACTCAAGTCCCTTCTGAACAACCGTCCACAGTTCCCTATGTCAGGTCTTGGAACAGGCATCCCCCACTGCCTTAAAGAGCCCTTCCCCTACTCACCCTCAAAAAAATCTGTGTTTTTACACATCACTTTCCAACATTGCAGCCTTCCCTGGGCCCCTCCCCACACCCACCCCTCCTGACTGCATAGCTCTCGCCCCGTGTTAAGTCCTCTTTTGAAGCAAGCATGGCATTGCAGTCATTTTCCATTTACAGGCTGACCACTTTCCCACTGTGCACCCCCTGAGGGCAGTCTTGCTCCTGAAGCTCAGCCCGGACATGTGTGCTCAGCAAATGTCTGAGAACTGCCGTCCTCACCTGTTCCCGGGGGTTCCCTAGATCAATAGCTCGCAAGGGAAAGCAGAGGCTCCCAGGCCAGCAAATTTAGAAATGAAAGATCACAGAGGGTGAAAAGCCAAAGGTGGCAGCCGGGAAAGTCACGTGAGCCCCTCCTGCAGCTTTCATGAATGAAATAGATTCCTGGGGGCTCTGGAGCTTGGAGGCATAAAAGGACAGGAGATCAATTCCTTGCCTTCTGGGAACCTCTGGTTTCATACAAGCAAGCCCCAAATGTGCAAACAACCAACACTATGAACTCAGACTCCTGTTTGTAAGGCTGAGAATGGAGACAAAGACCTGGGGAATAGAGTCAGAGTCACAACGATATTCCCTAGCCTGCCTAGAGCTTCTGAAGAACCAGGAGGGGCAATCAGCACAGGGCTCCACAGGGTCCTTAGAGATGGTTCATGCCTGGGCACTGCTACTGAGGACAGAGCTCACCTCTGTGGGCTATGCACGGCCCTCTCCTCTATAAAATCAGGTCTTCAGTTGCAATCAGCATCCCCCCGACTTCTGTCATCTGCATACCACATCTACAATTTTTGCTACTAGCTGTACACCATCAGTGTCATTATTTTGCATAATACTTTTCTTTATATCTTTTATCTTTTTACTTCAGTAAATATCTCACCTTAATCAAGCATACCTGAAATCGTGGACTTGGTATACTAGTTGCTTTGTTTCAGGGTCCTCCCCAATACACACTCAATTTAGGAATGAGAACTGCAGTTTTAACAGGATCTTGTGCCTCCAAAGTTGTATATTTTTACTCTTTTCAAATCTATACGGGACTCTGACATCTAAATAAGCTCCCAGGAATTCTTTAGCAAAGCAAATAATCACCTTTAGGCATCTTTGGGGGTAAATCCCACTTTTTATTGAATGCAGGTAAAGAGAAAGACCAACATAGGTTCCAGTGGCCGGGGCTAGACAGGGAGAGATCTGGGCTCCTGGCTGGTGCCGACCTGTTCTGAAATGTCGGGAATGTCCCTCCGCCTCAGCTCAGCCCTCTGGGAAATGGGAAACTAGATGGGTTCCTCCCACCAGCTTGAGTAATCCTGTCCTGGGCATAAACTTTCAGTGCCAGGTAGAGCTGGGGCTTTTCTGAGCCCCACGAGAGGCCAGCTTGAAAGATCTTTTTGTTCTGGTCTCTCACATTGACCTTTCTGAGCAAAGCTGCCACTTTTAACAATATCCAAACAGGCCCTCAAACAAACCCTGGCTCAGAATCAGGCTGCATGTGGAGAAGCCAGGAGGTCATGGATTCCAACTCAAGTAAACCCTGGCTGGCCAGGAGCAGAGAAAGAGGATACGTGCATGCAGGGATGGGTCAAGGCAAACAGCTCATCTTAGGGGGGCCTCCAGGGGAGCCATGCAAGGAGGGGGCAAGCTCCCCCAGACCCCTGGTCAGCAGTAGGCAGCGGGGCAGATTTTTCCAAAGCACTTCATCTTATCCAGTCTTTGCAACTTCTAATGAGGTTGGTGAGGGAAGCTTCACATTCCCGGGTACTAGCACAATGCTTAGAACATAGAAGGCCCTCAACAAATCACCGTGGGAACTTCCCTGGTGGCGCAGTGGTTAAGACTCCACCTGCCAATGCAGGGGACGTGGGTTCAAGCCCTGGTCCGGGAAGATCCCACATGCCGCAGAGCAACTAAGCCCATGTGCCACAACTACTGAGCCTGCGCTCTAGAGCCCGTGAGCCAAAACTACTGAGCCCATGTGCCACAACTACTGAAGCCCACGTGCCTAGAGCCCGTGCTCCGCAACAAGAGAAGCCACCGCAATGAGAAGCCTGTGCACCGCAACGAACAGTAGCCCCCCTCTCAGCACAACTAGAAAAACCTCACGCACAGCAACAAAGACCCAAAACAGCCAAAAATAAATTAATTAATTAAAAAAAGAAGTCATTGTGGAATAAATAAATCCTCATTTTCCAATCACAAAGTTAAAGCCTGGAAGATGCCTGCCTTTTCAGGCCATCAATCACCCAAGGGGAGAGGTGGGTTCACTGCAGGTACCAAGGGGTTCAGATTTCACTCCCTTTTAACTAACAAGACCCTTGAGAAAGACAATGAATGGCACAGTTACACTTTCCTTTCCTGCCTATTTGAACTCCAGGACTCCTTCAACTAAGTCTCTACAAAGTGCCTACTGTATACCAAGGGCCTGGATACTGTACACCAAGTGTCCTGTTCTCAACAGGCATCCAACTAATGCAGAGAGAAAGCATTAAGAGACCGAAGAGCTTATTCACAGCCCTGCACATAACGAGCTCGCGGTCTGTGACATTAGACACGCTCATGGCTTACTCAAGAGCTTAGCAAAATATTCTGCATACAGTAGGTGCTCAACAAATTTGGGGTGGGGATTTTGTTGGATTTGAAACAGAGAATGAGAAAATGTATGGAATTTTTCACTGAATGGAACCTAAACAGGCTCTGGTACGTACGACACTGGCCAGAAGTCCCCGTTTCAGGGCTGGCATTGCTAATTGTGTATGAGAGGTTTCCGGTCAAAGACCCAGAAATGCTCAGCCAGTTGGCACATCCCAACAGCTAGAGGGTTGAATCAGGAGACAAGGTCAGGTGAAGTTCAAATGGTTATGAAGCTATTCCTTCTTGCCACAGACTCACATTATCAGTTTCAAATGTGAAACTGATAGCTCCGTCTTCACCCCCAGCCCCAGAAAAAGGCTGTGACACTTCCTTTGCAGGACACTGAAGACATCCAGGCAAGGGGAGCTTTCTAGTGAGGTGGGGTATGGGCGGTGGGTGCTGACAATAAATAAAGGCTGTGCATTAAGAGACGCTAGAAGGATGTGCTCTCTCCGATGGGCCTCAGAGGTCTCCCTGTGCCCAAAGAGGTCTCTTCTGTGACCACCAGGAGGCTCTCCTGGGCTTCACTGTTCGTTGATTCTGGCCCCTGAATGCCCCTGAGAGCCTTCTGTCTCGTGCCCTCCCCCAGCACTGCAGATACTGGGTGGTTGCTAAGAATACAAAATTACTACTGACTGAACACACCCCTTACAGGGTCATACCCAACAGCAGGTTTTCTAAGGTGCCTACATACACACACACACGCGCGCACACACACACACACACACACACACACAAACACACAGCAGAAAGGGAGAGTGTCTTCATAAGGCCGCACAACCTGCCAAGTCCTGGGCAACTCCCTCAGAAAACACTCTCTTCTCTATTGTTTTGTTTTGGTACAATGAGCATATATTGCTTTAGTGATTAAAAAAATTTTTTTAAGAGCACGCACAAAACATGCAGCCCACCTGGTTCAACACACATGGCCCAAGCTCACTCTCAGCCCTGAGCCGAGAATGGGCTCTGTAGGTCGAGGGAGAAGAGAAAGAAACCACCCAAAGAGAAACGGCCTCTTGCCTGCTGTGGGGGAAGGAGCCAAGTTGGCTCACGTTCTTTTTTTTATTTATTTTTGGCTGCGTTGGGTCTTCGTTGCTGTGCGCGGGATTTCTCTAGTTGTGGCACGCGGGCTTCTCATCGCGGCGGCTTCTCTTGCTGCAGAGCACGGGCTCTAGGCATGTGGGCTTCAGTAGTTGCAGCACATGGGCTCAGTAGTTGTGGCTCGCAGGCTCTAGAGCGCAGGCTCAGTAGTCGTGGCCCACGGGGTTAGTTGCTCCGCGGCATGTGGGATCTTCCTGGACCAGGGCTCGAACTCGTGTCCCCTGCATTGGCAGGCGGATTCTTAACCACTGCGCTACCAGGGAAGCCCCGGCTCACATTCTTTTCTTGGGAGGTACTCAAGAGACCTGGTCCTAGTGAGGTCAGGGTCATCAACAGATTCCCTGGCATTGCACCACCCCCAGGTGTCCCCTGCTGCCTCACCCCTGGGCTGCTTCGTGCAAAGGAGAACCAAGCCTCCCCCACGGCCAAGACCCTGGTCCCAGTAGCCATCAACCCCCCAGCCCAACAGAAAGCTGCCTCCTGGCAGAATCATCCGCAGAACTGCCCGGGGCGAGGCTCCAACCAGAGTCCATGGCTGCCCTCTGGTGGCAATGAGGGGAAGTAGACCCCAGGTAGGGGCCTCCCAGCTCCTGACTTTCAGGCCAGCACTTTCAATCCCAGGTCAATTAGGAAGAGCAAGGGGCAGGAGTCAGCTGGGGGAATTAACTGCTGGATCAACAGGGCAAGGCCCTTGGGAAAAATGAATGTCCCTCGGACACTGAATGAGTAAGTGGGCAGCTAAGGGAGGTCCAGGCCTCACCGAAGCTCAGAATTAAAGGAAAAGCACTGTCTGGAGGCCAAGAAAACATCACCCACATTACACAGTGGAGAACACCACACCCTTTAAATTATGTCAAATCCTCAACTGGAGGGACAAGTTGGACCCTGGGAAGAGCACTGCTTGTGGCCATATGGCCCCTGGGGCTGAGCACCCCATTCTCAGCAAGGGCTCCTCTGGGCCCTCTGGAACCTGGGTCCACCCCACGCCCACATGGGAATGAGCTCAGGCTCTCAGGTTATAGCCCAGAATCTGTGAAGCAGATCCCACCACCTCTTCCTGTTCTTCAGGCCCTAAGGAACCTCTTCTGACACCCAGCAGCGCCTGAGCCCCGGGGGCTCCATTCCACCTGGCCCCTGAGGATGAAATGTCTCTTTAGAGTCCACCCTGTCCCAGGCAGCACTCGCACTTCTCTGCCTTCTTTTCCTCTAGTACAGAGCACTGTCCATCGTCAACATCTGGATCCCACACTGTCATTTCCCCACTGGGATGTGAGCTCCGTGAAGTGGGTCCTCATCCTGCCCTGGGCAGGGGGCCTGACACTCCGTGGGCTCTCGGAGGCCAGCTGGGAAATGAGCTGCTGGGCTTTTCCACCTTAGCGCCACCCCCCGTACTGGGCTGTGACCTCTCTGAACACAGGGAAGGGTTTCTGCCCAACACTTCCCAAACACCGCAAGAGCCCAGGCAAGTGCGGGTGAGTTTAACCTGCAGGAAATGGCTCTGGAGCCCTTTAAAAGACTCTCCAGAGCGGCCCTGGAGAAGGCGACCCAATATCAGGCGTCTGCATCCCAATCTCCCCCTGACTTCCTGCCTCTCACACCTTGGGCTAAGACAGTGGTTCTCAAGTGGGGGCACTTTTGCCCCCTACCCCCAGCCCAGGCCACTTTTCAGTGTCTGGAGACATTTCTGGTTGTCACACTCGCGGGGTGGGGTGTTCTACTGGCATCTGTTGGGTGGAGGCCAGGGAGGCTGCTAAAACCTACAGTGTACAGGACAGGCTCCCACAACAAAGGAGATCTGGCTCAAAACATCAACAGTGCTGAGGCTGAAAAACCCTGGGCTAAGCTGACTTTTTTTTTTAACTTCCTAATAATGACAAATGTATAAGAAAAATACTGGAACCGGTGATTCACCCAGGAAGATGTAACTTTGACCTGAAGACCATGATACATAATTACAGGAGCTCACTGATGCAGACCTACTGTGGGTGGGTGGTATCCTGGGCCCGGGACTATGTAATGAGCGTGGCCTCAGGCTGTGGGGTTGGGCAGACACAGTTCGGCACCAGGCTCGCTGGCAATACCACCTGTTAGCCTTGTGACCTTGGGCAAGTTACTTAACCTCTCCTTCAGGAAAATGGGGATATTACTAGTTCCAACTTCACGGGATTACACGTAAAGGCATTAGCATTCTGCCTGACATGCAGTAAGTATTCAACAATATTAGCTACTATCAAGAGGAAAGGTGTAAAGAAATTATTTAAAGCCCACCCAGGCACCCAGGGCTACTTTATATATGTCACATTCCAGGGCCACCACTGGGCTGGATGTGTTCACAGGAAACTGAGAGAGGGGCTGAGTTGTTCCCACGTGTCCTGGGAACTGCTCCTCACATTCAGGCTTCAAATATTTGGGCTGTTTGTTTGGAAAGAAATGATGATTCAGTTTCCATTCCTCTTTATTTGGGAATAAAGGGCGGGGGTGGGGAGGGAGTCAGCATCAGCTTTAAAGACAAATTTGTGCTGCAGGAAGAAGAGGACAAAGACAGGGGAACAAAGTGAGAGCAACAGAAAACTAACTAAAATTACCTGGGCTTTCCTGGAGGGGTGACGGTTGGTTAATGCCTCTGCCCACAACTGACACACACACACGCACGCATGCACGCCCTGAGTGCGCAGAACAAAGACAGGGCAGGAAGCAGGCCCACCCTCTGAGAATGTGACTCAGGGTCCCAGAGAAGGAAGGAGAGCCGTAAGTCAGCACATCAAGGATCAGCCCCATCACCGGGGCCCTGTCCTTCCACACACCCCACAGGTGCCCAGGCTGCCCTTTGACACCCCCCAAACTGGAAACAGCATGGGTTTCCAGGCCGCTCAGATCTAAAGCTGGAATCCCAGTGGGTGAGGTCGGGCAAGTGACTCAACCTTCTCTGAGCCCCAGCCCCTCACTAGTGGGCTGGGGTCACATGACCTCCTTCACAGAGTGTTGTACACAGAGCGTGTGGCCCAGCCTAGCACACAGCATGTGCTTGATAACTGCTGGCTCTCTCCCTCTTTCCCTCCTGACTGTCCTGGACGCTCACCTTGACCTCATATCTGCAGAGAAGCTGGTGTGGGGAAGGGAGCAGGCAGCCCTGAGGGGTGGAGGTGGGGGGACCTCAGCGGAGAGGGAGTTAATAGGGCTCTGAATTCCATACTCCAGTGTCTTTTCGTTCCCTCCCTCCTCTTGGACCCTCACACCCTGGGATACAGGACAAACAGACACCCCCCATTAGAGGTGGGGGTGGGGAATAGAGGAGGAACTCGCTCAGGATCACTGAGTGGCCTCCACTCCCCGGCCCTGCCCTTACGCCCACCAACTCTTCAAACCAGAAGCTGGGACCACGCATACCAAGTAGAGGCAGACTCGGGGGAACAAACGCTAGGCTGTGAGCACCTCAGGGGCGGCAGCAGGGTCTTAATTGCTGGGTTTCTGCTGTGGGCAGTGTAGACTGGTGGTTAATGGTGTCAGACAGTACCCCGGCACACACAACCCTGGCTCTGTCCAGGACAAGTCACTTATGTTCTCTGTGCCTCAGTTTTCCCATCTGTAAAATGGGGGTGCTAACAACAGCACCTACCTCAGAGGGCTCCTGGAAAGACTAAAGACACATGCCAGCAAAGCACTTAAGTGCCTGGCACAAATTCAGCTCTTAATAGGTGGCACGTATTAGTATAACAAATATTTGTTAAATGAATGAATGAAGGGCACAGAACACTAAAATTAGAACTGTCCCCTTCCCACAAAATCTACTCCATGGGACTGCCATATGGAAGAAGAGCACCTCTTCTGCAAGAGGCCTTGGGAGGGAGAACTTCTTAAACAGAGAGCAGGCATCAGCAAACTCTTTTCTTTAAAGGATCAGGGAGTAAATATTTCAGGATTAGCCATCTGATCTCAATCCCAACTTCTCAGCTCTGAGGGTGAGACAGTATGTAAATGAGTGGGTGTGGCTATGTGCCAATAAAACTTTATTTGCAAAAACAGGGTGACAACAGTCTCCAGCTAAAGAGAAGCAGCTGGGTGGCAGCTGCCTGGGAAGTAAAAACAGGAACCAGCCTGCTAGGCCACCATTTCACTGAAACTGAAATTCAGTAACTGAATAGGAACAAACAAGCCATGGTGGAGCTACAGCAGAGGCAGCGTGCGTGTCCCGGTGACTGCCCCCCCCTCCCAGCTCCACCTCCCTGGCCACAGGGTGGTTGGTCGGAGGCACCCAGGGCTCCCAGGCCAGTCCCACCCTTGGGAGGTAAACCACCTTGGCTCTCTGGGCCGCCTGATCCTCATGTCCCAAACGGGACACCGCTGCCTCCCTGGCCTAGCACTTGAGAAATTTTTTTTTTTAAAGTGTAAACTTGAAGCTTGAGGCAGCAGCCCATCCAGCTGTGGACTCCCTCAAGAAAATAATAATACAAACAAATGATAATACTGCCTTAGCTTTTCTAAGCAGCTGTGACGAATCAGGTGCTCTGGTGGGTGTTCACGCACGAGGAGAGAGCAGGGAGAGAGCCTGTTTCCCGGCCGGGACCTTCTCCCTGCTCTTACCATCTGGAGGACAGGAGTCGTGCGGCACCCCGCCTCCTCTAACACGAGGGCAGGGTGGTGAGAGAGAAGGGGCACACAGGCCTCCTCCAGGCCGGGGTCCAGCTGGGGCAGGACTGCCTCTCCCCAGGCCTACGCCCACACCCCAGCCATCTCAGCCACCGCTGCTTCCTGGGAGTGGCCTCACCATGGCCTGCTCTGCATTCTGGGCAAGGACTCCACTTCCTTCTCTTCCAGGCATTGAGGGCTGAAGCTCGGGGGGCTTCCAACACCCCGAATGGGATGTAGCTCTGATGGGACAGGGATGCCTGCTGGATGGAAAAGCTGCCTGGGCCAGAAACTGCGTTTCAGTCCAGCTGTTCCCCTTAGAGTCCCAGAGCGCTGGTTCCTAAAGAGTGGTCCCCAGAGACCCACACCAAACAAGGGCTCCATGTCAAATGAAACTGAAAACTTTACATGTCTTTGCTTCCTCCTGAAAATTTACTATCTGCAACCATGCTCCTTGGAATTCCTATTCTAAAGGGCCTGAGAAGTCTTTAACCCACTGTTTCCCAAGTGTATTTGGCCTTGGACCCTCGCAAGTTCCCCATCCTCCTCAGCCTCATCCTACCTCTTCTGCCCCACCCAGACTCCTCCTGTCTCTGGGAATCTCCCCTCCCTCCGGGCCCAGCTCAAGGATGACTGTCCCAGCCACACAGCCCACCAAGCCCTAAGCCCAGCTGCAGGCGTGGGCTTGGCACCTTCCCCTGATGCCACAGGGAGCAACTTCATGCAGAAGAGAGATTAGCAGGAACACAAAAGAGGCTCCCAACCAAGCCCTGAGTGGAAAAAGCAGGCTACAAAGCAGCAGTGCTGTAAGATACTATTTTGTTGTTGTTTAAAAAAGAAAAGAAAAAAATATACCTGCATATCTGTACATAGAAAGATGTGAGGGCTTCCCTGGTGGCGCAGTGGTTAAGAATCCGCCTACCAACGCAGGAGACACGGGTTCGAGCCCTGGTCTGGGAGGATCCCACATGCCACGGAGCAACTAAGCCCGTGCGCCACAACTACTGAGCCTGCGCTCTAGAGCCCGTGAGCCACAACTACTGAAGCCCGCGCGCCAAGAGCCCGTGCTCAGCAACAAGAGAAGCCACTGCAATGAGAAGCCTGTGCACCACAAAGAAGAGCAGCCCCAGCTCAGCGCAACTAGAGAAAGCCCACGTGCAGCAATGAAGACCCAATGCAGCCAAAAATGAAAAATAAATAAATTTATTTTAAAAAATGTTAACAGTGATTACCTAGAATACGGAGCCAGCAAATTTTTTTCTGTAAAGAGCCAGACAGTAAACATTTTAGGCTTGGAGTCATATAACTCTGCAGTTGTTGCTCTAAAGCAGCCATAGATATCGAAGATACCTAAAACAACAGGCAAGCTGCGTTCCAAAAAACTTCACAAAAGCAGGTGACTGGCCAGAAGGTCATAACCTGCCAGTCCCTGATCTAAAGATTGAATATGTGATTTTTAAATTTGCCCGTTTTATATTTTTACGTATTTTCCACCATAAACATTATAATTATATTACTTACACAAACTAGGAGGGAGGGAGGGATCAATGAATTATGCATTTTGGGGAGGGAGGGATAAATTAGGAGTCTGGGACTAAAATATACACACTACTATATATAAAATAGATAACCAACAAGGACCTACTGTATAGCACAGGAAACTATACTCAATATTTTGTATTAACCTATAAGGGGAAAAGAATCTGAAAAAGAATATACATATATATATATATATATATATATATATGTATGTACATATACATATATATATGTTCGTATACATATATACATATATATAACTGCATCACTTTCCTGTACACCTGAAACTGCCAACATTATAAATCAAATATACTTCAACAGAAATTATTTTAGAAAACAAAAGAAGTAATTACCTTCCAAGTACCAACAATGGAAAAGTGAACAGATAAATATCATCTCCCCTGCCAACAATAATGATGCTGAGATAGCATATTTCACCAATCACGCCTAATAACGTCAAAAAAGCATCAAAAAGCTTGCACTAATCCTCCTACACTGTTGGAAGGAATGTAAACTGGTACAGCCACTATGGAGAACAGTATGAAAGTTCTTTAAAAAACTGAAAATAGAGTTACCATATGATGATCGAGTGATTCCACTCCTGGGCATGTGTCTGGAGAAAACTATAATTCAGACAGATACATGCACCCCAATATCATTGCAGCGCTATTTACAATAGCCAAGACGTGGAAACAACCTAAATGTCCAACGACAGATGAATGGATAAAGAAGATGTGGCATATATACACAATGGAATACTATTCAGCCATAAAAAAGAGTGAAATAATGCCATTTGCAGCAACATGGATGGACCTAGAGATTATCATATTAAGTGAAGTAAGTCAAAGACAAATATCATATGATATCATTTATATGTGGAATCTAAAAAATGATACAAAGGAATTATTTATAAAACAGAAATAGACTCACAGACATAGAAAACAAACTTACGGCTACCAAAGGGGGAAGGTGGGGCAGGGATAAACCCGGAATTTGGAATTAGCAGATACACGCTACTATATATAAAATAGCTAAACAACAAGGACCTACTGTATAACACAGGGAACTACACTCAATATCTCGTAATAACCTATAATGGAAAAGAATCTAAAAAAGGCCAGATATATATATATATATACACACACACACACACATACATGTATGTCTGAATCACTTTGCTGTATACCTGAAACTAACACAACATTGTAGATCAATATTTCAATAAGAACTTAAAAAAAAAAAAGCTTGCACTATGTTGTGAGGGCTTACGAAGCAGCCTCTCTCCCACATCTTGGTGGCACCGAAACTGAAACAACTTTCTATGAGGTCCAAGTTGGCAACCTCTACCCAAATGACCAGCGTTCTACCTTTTGACCCAGAACTTTCCTGTCTCGGAATCCACCCTACAGACAGATCCCCACTGAAACAATGCATAGGTACGGTTCTGTTCTGGACTCTAGCATATGCTGAAAAGAGCCCAAGTCTGGAAGTGACCTATCTGTTCCTCGGTTGGGAACTGAGTAAACAAATTGTAGGAGATCTGTACTGTATGATACTATAAAGACTTTGCAGCAGTGCAAAGAAAAGGCAGCTCTGATGTGGAACCATCTCCAAGAGATATATTTTGAATGAAAAAAGGCAAAGGGGAGAATATGCATTTAAAAAAGGAAGAAAATAATATGTGCGTATAATCGCTTGTGTATGCTAACTATCATGGAATGATACAGGAGCCTAGGAACACTGCCTACAGAGGAGCCAGGAGGCAGGGGATGGAGATGGAAGGGAAACGTTTTATTGTCTAGTCTTCTGTACCTTTTTAATTTGGTATCCTGTGCAAGAATCAGCTATTCCAAAAAATGTTAAATGAAAAGGATGAATAAAGTGAAATTTAACAAAATAAATCATACCAAAAACAAAATAGGGGCTTCAAAGGACTCTAGCCAGTCAAAGCAAAGAAAGCTCTGTGATCCTGACCCTCCGTTTCCTCACCTGTGGGGAGGAGGGAACACCTGTGTGGCTGGCCCACCTCCACCTGGGAGGCTCGAGAGGGGCGAGACGTGTGCCCAGCCTCCACGGTGACTGGCTGCACTTGGCACATGTGAGTCCCTCCGCTTGCCCGGATGTCCTCAAGGCCCCAGCCCACGGTGTCTGCAGAGGGTAGTAATGATGCGGAGGAGGGAGCTGGTGAGGCACGGGAAACCCAGGCTCCCACCTGCTAGTCTCCAGCCTGGTTGAGGCATTCAGCCCTGCAGAACCGCCGGAGAGCCACGGTGGCCAGCAACACGCCCTCCTGGTCCTGTCGCTTCTCCCTTCATCTCCACCACCACACAACACACCCACGAAACACCACCAGCCCCTCCCACCCAGATGGAAGCATCCACCAGACTCTTCACAGAGGGAGGGTGCCTTGCTTAACCCCAAGGAGCAAAAGACTAAGAAAGGGGTTCTGGGCACCGTGTTCTTGGGTCCCAGGACCCTCCGGTCAACGCACAGGAAAACGAGCTTCCTGCCACCTCACCAGCAGGGCAGTCGCACCCCCAAAATGATGCCAGGCCTTTACTTTCACCACACTTCTCCTCGGATCTCACAGCCCCTTGAAAGTTGGAATTATCAGGAATCACCTTTTCGATTAAATTTTGGGGAGAATGAGGCTCAGAGAAGCAAAATGACTTTAGCTGACACTTCAGGCGACAGTGACCACCTCCAGACCGCCCAGCTCACTGTCCTTCACTCTTCCCACACCATCATCGGGCTCCCAGAACTCCCCCTTCTGAAGATGACCACCCCCAACACGTGCAGGCTTTATTGCTTCAGCAGCTCTCTGAAGCTCGGCCCTTCCCCCCAGGGCCTGGGCAAGCTCAGTCTGACAAGACGGGAACAAGCCAGCCCCCATCGTCTCTCCAGGGGGCCCGCACACACACAGCCCAGAGAAGAGGGAGGCCTGACCAATGTCAGCAGCTCCTAGGCCTGAAAGAAATGTCCGGGTCCTGCTCAGCTGCCAGCGACCTACCCCTTCTTCAGGTTTGTCACATAAGCGCTCTGGAGTGCAGCTTCCAGGAAGTAGGTGAGCTCGTAGTCGACCGGGTGAGATCCTTTCAGGTGCCGGGATGTGGTGTTACTTGTGATCTGGAAAGGGGAACACAGAGAGAGCCGCTGTCTCTAAGTTCTGAGGCCGAGAGGCCAGGGCCAGGGTCAGCCCAGGCAGAGGTGGAGGCCCCATCGCCACCCAAGCCCCCAGCTACCTTAGGGGCACGTAGGGCAATACTCAGACCAGACTCAACCTGCGATACTCAGACCAAACTCAACCTAACTTGCTTTAATTCAAAATAGGTCTAAAGCACTCTCCCTGTGCAAATGCTGCATGCCCATAACAGCCCTACAAGGCTGGTTTTCTCTGCACCTTATAGATGAGGAAATTGAGGCTCAGAAAGTGCCCGGGGACACAGAGCTGGCCTGGGCCTGGACCTCAAACTCAAGTCTGGCCAGCTACACATTCCAGGCTCTTTCTACTACTTATTGGTGCATTCTTTCAATACTCGAGCGCCTACCAGACACCAGACATTGCACTGTCCCTGTCACATAACCATGTAACCTCAGAACAGCCCAACAGCTGACCCCTGGTTCGTGGGAAAGCTGAGGAACAATTGTTACTAACTGAGCTGCCGCTTAAGCCTCAGCTCTGAGAGGGTCACCCAGCCCCACCGAGATGGGCCTGCCTTCACTATGCCACCTCCCTCTCTGACATGAGGGGAAAAAAAAAAAAATCAACGAGCCATCCACCCCTTTCAGAAACTGAAATAGGTTTTAGAGAGATTCTTAGCTCCTCAGAGGTTGGCGCTGGGTCTTAGGAGAGACATCCAGCTTTGCAGTGCACAGGGTGCACAGGGTTCTATGGCCTGCCTTCCCTTGACCTGAGAGAACCAGCTATCGGGGCCCATTTGTCCACCCAGTGCCCCAGAGGTGCTGATTCCAGCCCTGGACACCATTCCAGCTCATCACCTTAATCCCCTTTTAAGAGTCCAAAACCCAGGCTTCTGACTGAATGGGTGACTTTCAATTTTTCATGAAAGCTTCCTCCAAACTATATGTAATTCAAACACGAGGAGCTCCTGAAACACTGCATGTGACCTTGGCAGAGGTCAACTCAAGTCTCCACGTGGACCTCTGCCAGGGAGTACCCTTGAGTCCTGTTTCTGCTGAGCCTCCAATCACCTCTTTCCCACTGAAGTCCAGCCAAGCAGAGGGTCTCTAGGACGGTGACTCTCAACAGGGGGGCAATTTTGCCCCTGAGACATTTGGCATTATCTGGAGACACTTTTGGTTGTCACAGTTGGAGGGGGGTTGGCTGCTGGCAGCCCATAGGTAGAGGCTGGGAGTGCTGCTGGACATTCTACACAGGGCAGCAGAATTATCTGGCCCCAAACGTCAGAAGTCCTGAGGCTGAGAATCCTGCTCCGTGGGAACTGACCTGGCATGAGGAGGACGCCTCCAAAAAGGTCCGTCACAAACAGGTGCTGGGTTGACATTTTGGCATTTGCCAAAGTAGGTGAGGTTCAAATATCTGAGTGCTGAGTCTCTCAGATCGTGCCCACCTCCCCTGTCTGGATGCCAATCCTAAATCTCCTCTGCCAAGCCTGCCATCTCGCATCTACTAAACGTCTACTAAACAGAAGGCTTAAGCACCACCCCGAAGTCACAAGTCACACAGGGTCCAAGCCCCGCCAACGCCACTTATGAACTGTCTGAACTCCGGGAAGCTATTTAACTCTCCACACCTGAGGTTCCCCACCTACACGATGGGATTAACAAGCATAACCTGTTGCAGTTGGTTACTATTTGAAGGTTAAATTAGAGAACTTTGAGTAAAGTACTCAAAGTAATGCCTGACATGAAAACAGGGATGCAGTAACTGTAAGTATCTTTGTTGAATAGGGCTGCCTGTAGCCCCCCCCATTAAACAAGGAGTCCCCAGAAGGGAAGAACTGGGGTAACATCACAGTATGCTGCTAACACCTGCAACTGCTGTCCTGTTGAGACTTCGTTCAGGCCCCCCGAAGCACAAGCAGGGAGATAAGTAGGCCTGAGAATTTCCAGACCCCTGTGGCCAGCTCTGCCAGCCTCTGCAAGGCTTTAAGAATGGTCCTCCTCCCCGCTAAAGGGTCCAGTAGCGAGCTTCCAGAGCACCTGAGAGCTGGGAAGAGTGCCTACATGGACCAGCCTGACTGTACCCTTCCAAGGGAAGAGTAGTGGGCAAATGGCTTAATCTCTCTAAACCTCATGTATTAAACAGGGATGAATGTAATACCTACTTCAGAGAGCTGCTGTGTGGGGTAAACAAGTTAACGAACACAACAGGGCTGTCACATTTTTGGTCGTACAAGCTGAGCTCACCAAGGAGGTTGCCAGCCGCTCGCAGGTGGCGTGGACTCTTCTGTTTATTAAAAGTCTTTTCTGGCAGTAGAGAGTCTCATGCTTACAGAATCAGGATACTATAATGAGTTTTCCAATGGATAAAGCAGAGCATCTTCAGGGCAGGTGGAGGGTCCTCTTTTCTAATTTGTACAAGCAGGACCTACGGTTTTAGTGGGGTGGGGGGGCTTGCATAGATACAGGTGCTCGATAGAGGGCAGTGATGACCAATTGGGCTATTTCCAGCTCACCTTCTCCAATTCCTGCAGGAACACCTGAGCGATCCAGGAGGCCCTCTCGAAACAGGTGATCACTTCCTCCTCCCTCTCCGTCAGGCGGTGGCGGGAAGCGATGGAGTTGGGGAGGCGTTCCAGGGAGAGGCCTGTGGGACGAGGGGAGCATCTCGGACCTGCCCTGCTCGGCGGGGGACGGGGGGCCCAACTCCAGGCCCCTCCCAGGGGCCCAGGGTGGGCTCATCCGAGGAGACTCTGGAGCAGCCAGTGGGAGGCAGAGGTCCTGGGAGGGGAAGGAGGGGGCTAAAGCAAGGATGGTATTAGCAGCGGCTGGGATCAAGTGGTGAACAGACAGCAGGCACCCATGCCCCACGTGGGGAACCACACTGGTGGCACCCCCATGCCCAACTCCTGCCTGCTGGAAGCAATCCTGACCCCTCCCCAGGCACTCACCATGTTTACATCATGGAGTGGTTATTTACATCTAGCTCTTCTCTCCCCCAGTAGTTCAATGGGGGCAAAATGAGCCTGTTTGGACTGCCACAGTCCCTAGCACATGGTAGATGACTTGATTACACAGCATTTATATGCACCCCTCCCGTGGAACCAAACAGTTTCTACCTCACCTAAGTCAGGCGCTCGGGTCCTATGCGCCTGCAGTGGAAGTTGCTGTTTTTGCGTCCCTGGCATCCATTTCCCATTCTTTCCACAGCAGCACCTCTCTCTCCCTTTGAGCACCCATTTGTGCAGCCTCGCTCAGCCCTGTGGCTCACAGAGCGAAGACCCCGCCCCACCTCAAAGGCAGGCACGTGATCCAGGCTGACTCATCATCAGGGCCACAGTGATTGGCTAAGGGTGTGCACGTGGCCTGGTTTGTGCCGAGAAGACCCAATCCCAGAATTCTTACCCCTTCCACTGGGCTTGTTAAGCTGCTAAGAGGCCAGCCTGGAAATGTCAGGGAAAGGCAGCCTTAAAATGAAGCTACGTAACGTGAATGTCATTAACATGATTGTACACTTGAAAATGGTTAAGGTGGTGTATTTTATGTTTTGTGTTTTTTACCAAAATTAAAAAAATTTTAAATATAAAAGCATAGCTCTAAAGCAAAAAAAAAAAAAAAAAACCCCAAACTATAAGAAACCAAGAAGGGAAAGCTGTAAAGGGAAACAACTATATTTATGTCTGGGTTTTTGGTCTTTAACTTTTTTTTTTTGAGACAGGAAAAAGATTGAATAAACTCAGTCACGAAAAATATAAAAAAACGAAGTCTACACAGAACAGAGATGAGACTTGATGGAAAAGGGCAGATTCCTAAAGACACGGAACACTTGCCTGAAGCACTACCCCCTGAAACTTTCCAGTACATGCACCAATAAACCCCATCCCCCATTTTCTCAGGGAGGGGTGGGGTCAAAGTCCACTTAAATTGTGTTGCTGTCACGTGCAACTCACAGTCCTGACTAGAGAGCACTGTCCTAGACTGCGGTTCTCGGTGGGCAGAACCCAGATCCTTCTCACCTTTGTGCCCACACGGTACTTTATATGTAGCAGGTGCTCAAGATGAAGTGACTGAAGGAAGGTCCAAGAAGAGAATCCTCAACTCTCTCCTGCCCTTTGGCCCCAATATCCAACTGATGACCAAGCCCTTAACATTTCAAGCCTCCCCTCCCCTTCCCTTCTCTTATCTCCTTATTTTAGGCTTTATCTCTTGAGTGGATGACCACCTTGGCCTCCTAGCTGGCCTCCCTGCCTCCAGTCTCACTCTCATCCATCCTGCTCAAGGATCCCAGGGTGATCCTTCTAAAACTCCACTGCTTAAAACCCTCCATTGGGGTCCCCACTGCTACAGGGTGAGGTCCAAACTCCTGACATTCCATACCATGCCCTCCAAGATCCATCCCTGTCACCTCCCCAGCCAGGTCTCTCATCATGTTATACATCAAATGTTTGTGTCCCCTTGAAAGTCATAAAGTCATATGTTGAAAACCTAATGCCCAAGGTGATGGTATTAGGAGGCGGGACCTTGGGGAGGTGATTATGTCCTGAGGGTGGAGCCCTCATGATAGGGATTAGTGTCCTTATAAAAGAGACCCCAGAGAGCCCCTTCCATCATGTGAGTACACAGCAAGAAGTTGGCAGCCTGCAACCTGGAAGAGGGCTCTCACCAGAACCTGACCATGCTGGTGCCTTGATCTCAGACTCCCAGCCTCCAGGACTGTGAGAAATAAGTGTCTGTTGGGTATAAGCCACCCAATCTATGGTGCTTTGTTCTAGCCTGAGCTGACTATGACACCATACCTGCTGCATCCACACCCAGGCTCCTGCTCCCCCTGTACTCGGGTTGTGCCTCTTGCCTGGAATGCACCCTCCACCCCACCCCCCAGAGGCCACCCAAAATTACAGCTCACCTTCTGCCACTGAGTGCCCCCTCCTCTATGGAGCCCCCCCGATACACCCTGGTATAACCAACCATTCTCTCCTTGGGCCCTGATCTACACTTTACGTATTCCTGCCCCACCATTTTGTTATACTTATTTGTTCACGTGTTTGCTCGGCCCAGACTATAGGCTCCTTAAAAGCATCAACCTTAACACGTTCACCTTTCTATAACCTGGCACACAGTAGGCACTCAGCAAGCACTGGCTGGCTGAAGAAACGACAAGCCTGGTGGTGTCTGACAAAGTACAAA
Source organism: Neophocaena asiaeorientalis asiaeorientalis (assembly GCF_003031525.2). Lineage (NCBI taxonomy): Eukaryota > Metazoa > Chordata > Mammalia > Artiodactyla > Phocoenidae > Neophocaena > Neophocaena asiaeorientalis. The sequence goes on along the minus strand of NW_020174013.1, from coordinate 10,172,525 downwards.
GTACTCTACAAACACAAGGTAAAGAAATACTGCTGTTCTTGGCTAGATTCCCAACTCATATGGTTTCAGTGACCTTGCCCTCTGCCAGACTGGGGTGTGAATGGGTCCGAAGGTCGGGATGCCTCGGCCTGGGGAAAGGTGGACATAGACCGTGAAGGCCCTTGCTCAATACAAAGACTCAGTTACCCGGGTCACCAAGGGTCAACGTGCCTCCTGCCAAATGACTCACGACCAGGAAAGGACTAAGGGGGAGGAGGAATCGAGGGCGCACTGGAGGAGATGTGGCAAGAAGGCAGGGGAAGGCTGGTCCCCTCTGCTCACTGCCGGCGCTGGCCCAGCCACTCCTCTCCAGACCCACGGCCCCCGTGTACCCTACAGGACAGTGGGACATAGAAACTGTTCAGGGCCTGGCCTGGAAGCCAAGTGGAAATGGCAGGAGGGCAGAGCCAAAGCCAGAAGACACAGAGAGGGTCTGTTTTAACACATCCTTGTGCTTCCCCCCGCCCCGCCCTGAGATGTGCTGCTGTCTGGGTTCCCTACTGCCCCACCTCTGGGCCCAGAACTGGGATGGACCAGGTTCAGGCTGCCAGTCCCAAGCCTCCGGTGGGCTGGCCACGGCAAAGCGGCGAATTCAGCAGTCTGTGGGGCCGCCACATTCCCCGTGCTCCATTTGTTCCTTCTGCTCCCAGCAGGGGCCTCTCCACCAGGCTTCTCTGAGAATTCTAAACCCCATCCTCCTTGAAAGCTCACAGCACACCACCTTTTCTCTGAAGGCTTCTTAAGTCTCCCGCCTTCAGAGCCGGCAGCACGTTTTAGCTGCGCCTCCTCTGCGTATGCCTTTCCCCTACATGGTGACCATCCTCTCTGCCCATTTCTGGTTGATCTTTGCACCCAGCGAGAGCAAGGCCTGGGGCTTAGTGAGTGGATGGACACACAGACGAACACACACATTCACTCATGCCGAGTGTAGAGGCCGGTGGCGTTTCTCCCTCTCCATCTAAAAAATGGTTCTTGTGGAATTCAGAAACCGTGGCATATTTATACAATGGAATACTACTCAGAAATAAAGAAAAGGACACACTCTTGATACATACAACACGGGTGAATCTCTCAGAACTTATATTGTGCAGAAGAAGCTACATATCAAAAAGTACAGGCCATATGATTTCAGTTATATGACATTCAAAACAAGGGCAAAATTACAATCTATATTAACAGAAACCAACCAGTCATTGCCTGGGGTGGGTCTGGGGAGGGGATCAATTGGCAAAGGACCTGAGGGAATTTTCTGGGGAGATGGAAATGTTCTTTGTCTTTATTGCGGTGTTGGTTACACGGGTATCTATACTTGACAAACTCATCAAATTACACATTTAAGATCTATGTACTGTGTAAAAATATATCTAAAAATAATAAATATATTCCTTTTTGAAAGGAAGCAATTATGATTCCAGAGGACTAATGAAGATCAAAGTAAATGGGCTACAGTCACTGAGGTAGTGGTCTGTGAAAAAATTTCTAACATATAGCAGACCAAAAAGCTTCCTGGAGCTGGCAACAGCTCTTCCTAGTGAGGGTCACAGTCCAGTCACCCCAGTTCTGCCCATAAAAAGAGGCTTCTTTGTCCGCCTGCCAATGCAGGGGACATGGGTTCGAGCTCTGGTCCGGGAAGATCCCACATGTCGCAGAGCAACTAAGCCCGTGCGCCGTAACTACTGAGCCTGCGCTCTAGAGCCCACGAGCCACAATTACTGAAGCCCACGTGCCACAACTACTGAAGCCTGTGCGCCTAGAGCCTGTGCTCTGCAACAAGAGAAGCCACTGCAATGAGAAGCCCGTGCACTGCAACAAAGAGTAGCAGCCAAAAGTAAATAAATTTATTAAAAAAAAAAGAGGCTTCTTTGCCTTACATTTGCTCTTTGAGTCACATGACGGGCCATTTTCCTGTCACAAACATCTGATGGGAAAGCTACCGGGGATTCCAACCCTCGGGTTCCTTCATCCTCTGCCCTGTGTGTTTCTGCACAAGTGGCCAGACCACAACACTAGCTCCAAGATGGAGACGGGCTGCTTCTGAGCCCGCTCCCAAAGGATCCCAGTGGATCCCAGCCCTGTTGAGCGGGCAGGAAGCCAGAGGCTGTCAGGAAGCACAGGCACTGCCTCCTGATTCCCACTGGCAGAGGGACCTTTATGTGAAAACACCCAGTCGTGCGAGCCAGCGGAGGTTCCCTTTCAAGAGGAGCGCTTGCTTTTTCATTAACTTTGAACTTTCGGTTTGGAGGCAAACTGACCCTGGCACAGCTCAACAACCAGGCTGGTTCGGGCCTCATCGGTCTCGGTGACTCATCACATCCCAAACAGCAGCCCTTCCAAGAAGCCCCGCCCTTGGAGCCCTGGGCACTGGATGCGGAGATGGAGAGCACGATGCCTCCCCTGTAATGGAACTTTCCAGATGGGTGGACCCCCGCCCTCCTGCCTAGCCAGCTGGTCCAAAAGCACAGGGCACCCGAGAGGCGTAGGCCCTGTGGGGGTGGAGGATGGCGGGGGGGAGGAAGAAATGCAAGTCACTGCTTCAGCCTTCAGGGAGGAAGCCTCAAGGCCGGGTTGGGAAGAGAACCCTCATAAATCACACTCAAAAGTGGGCAACTGTGGTAATATAAAATGGTATAGCTGCTGTGGAGAACAGTCTGGCCATTCCTCAGAAGATTAAAACCAGAATTACCATATGATCCAACAACTCTACTTCTGGGTATATATGCAAAAGAATTGAAAAGAGGGTCTAGAAGAGATACGTGTACTATACCCACGATCATAGCAGCATTATTCACAGCAGCAAAAAGGGAGAAGCAACCCAAGTGTCCACTGATGGATGAATAGATAAAGAAAATGTAGGATAGGACTTCCCTCGTGGCACAGTGGTTATGAATCCGCCTGCCAATGCAGGGGACATGGGTTCAATTCCCTGGTCCGGGAAGATCCCACATGCCGCAGAGCAACTAAGCCCGTGTGCCACAACTACTGAGCCTGCGCTCTAGAGCCCGCGAGCCGCAACTACTGAGCCCGCGTGCCTAAAGCCTGTTCTCCACAACAGGAGAAGCCACAATGAGAAGCCTGCTCACCACAACTAAGAGTAGCCCCCGCTCACCGCAACCAGAGAAAGCCCACGCGCAGCAATGAAGACCCAATGCAAGGCAAAAAATAGAAACTATTATTTTTTTTTAAAAAATCGTAGTATATACACACAATGGAATATTATTCAGCCTTGAAAAAGAAGGAAATCCTGCCATATGCAACAACATGGATGAACCTTAAGGACATTATGCTAAGTGAAATAAACCAGTCACAAAAGACAAAGTCTGTATGATTCCACTTCTGTGAGGTACCTGGAGTAGTCAAACTCATAGAGACAGAAGGTAGCATGCTGACTGCCAGGGGCTGGGGGAGGAGAATGGAAAACTGTTTACTGGGTGCAGTTTCAATTTTGCAAGATAAAGTGTTCTGGAGATTGGCTGCACAACGACATGAACGTACTAAACACTATGGAACTTACGCTTAAAAAGTTTTAGGATAATAACTTTTGTTATGTGTATTTCACTGCAGCTAAAAAAATTCTCAATGGTTAAGATGCCAAATTTTTTTTTTTTTCTTTTTTGAGGTACGCGGGCCTCTCATTGTTGTGGCCTCTCCCGTTGCAGAGCACAGGCTCCGGACGCGCAGGCTCAGTGGCCACGGCTCACGGGCCCAGCCGCTCTGCGGCATGTGGGATCTTCCCGGACCGGGCATGAACCTGCGTCCCCTGCATCGGCAGGCGGACTCTCAACCACCGCGCCACCAGGGAAGCCCAGGATGCTAAATTTTATGTTACATTTTACCAATTGAAAAAAAAAAAAGCAGACAATTTGACTCCTTGTATCAAAGTTTCTGAAAAGTGTACACATTTCAATCCAGTAACTCTACTTCTAGAAATTTATCCTTAAAAAAATAATGTATGCAAAAAATGCAAAAGTTGAGCTTCAAGGATATCCAGCGCAGTATTGTTTATAGTGGCCAAAAAAAAAAGAGATTTAACCTACAGGTTCAAGAACAGGAGACAAGTTTGCTAAACTACAATAGATTCTTACAATGAAATGCTATAAAGCTACTTTACATAGTGATGTAGATGTATAGTAGAAACTATTTCGTAAAATATTAACTTTAAAAAACAAGCATATAAAATATATGATTGTATGAACTTATTTTCATTTAAAACATAAAAACCTATAGGAAAAAAGACTGGAAGGATATACCTCAAAATGTTTAGAGAGATCTTAGTCTCAGTTTCCCCAAAGACAAAATAAGATCACTAACAATGCCCACCTCATAGGGTAGCTGTGAAAATTAAATTAGATGGGTCTTATAAAGAACAGAAAGTACGCTCTCAGAAAACGTTTCAAGTGATGCTCAAAATGACCTCTCATGTAGGGGTTTAGCCTTTCCCTAGAATGACAAATGAGAAATCTAATTCAGGGAGAAGATACTCCTTCCAACACCCCTCAGCTCAAAGTGCCAACTAGATCCAGGTCTTCTGGCTTCAACACCATCCGTTCTCTCGGCCCAGACTCCATGCGTCTTTCCTTACCCTCGGTAACCCACATCTCAGGCTTCTGGCCAGCGCACGGGGGCCTGCCTTTCCCATGTGTATCCAATGGCTGAATTATAGCTGTCTAACTTGGCAGGGATAGGCCCTAGTGTCGGTGCTGGTTTCTCAAATACACCCCTCAAAACCCTATCCATACTCCACACCTCTACCAACTACTCTCTGGGGTGACCTCCAACGATGGAGGAAAGGCCTGCCAGGAGAAGATGTGGGGAGACCACTCCAACTCCCCGTGGTCTCCCTCCATGAGTCCACTTACCCTCCTGCCCTGTTTCGTATCTCGCAGTCCAGGCAGAACCTCAATGAAGGCTTGGTAAGCACACAACGAACACACCCAGCCTCCTTCCAAGACGCCCTCATCTGCTCACTCCTCTCCACCTGGAGGCCAGCCTCTCACTCCGTGGACCACAGTCTGGGGCCAGGGCAGCAGCACCAAAAGTGCTGACCTGCTTCCCCACAAGGCAGACGGCCCACGCCCCTTTGAGAAGGAAGCCAAAGTAAACAGTTAATTCCTGCCACACCAGGACTAAAAAAAACCCCAAACCAATATCCCACCATGTCCTGCCCCAGGAGCAGCCTGGTGTTCTTTTATTTTTGGAAGTTTTACTAAAGCCATAAAATTCCAGGTGAGAGCAGAGGAGCTGGGGGTTTCAGAGGCTGAAAGAACAGAAAAAAAGAAAAAAAAAAACCTTGAGGGGTGAGGAGAAGAGAATTTGCAGATCATAATTCTCACAGCTGCCTAATGTTTTTTACATTTTTACTTTTCACAGCACCTTCACAATTGAGCATCTCACTGCAGTATTTTGGGTGAACCGGGGGCATTTTCCTTCATAGCCAGGCAGGTCCTTCTATCGGTGAGCCAGCAGGCAAGACTGCCCAGAGTAGCCTCGCTGGTGCTGGGCCGTGAACAAGCGGCAAAGGGGTTTGCTAGGCTGAAATACAGGGCAGCACTGGTTTTCAAGGGGCCCACAGACACAACAAGCCCCAAATTAGGCAGCAACGACTCGGTCTTTAGAGCTCAGGGCAGGACTCATGGCTGGAGAGATGGGGGGTCATTCCCCACATCATTACCACATTGAGCGAGCACCAGAGAAAGGAAAGCAACACAGGCCGGAGGAGAGAAGGAAGCCGTTCGCCACAGAACGGCCCTCTGAGAGGCGGACAATGACACTGGGGCTTTTGGGGGCTGAACTGGGTAAGGCTTGAGATGTCGAAAGAACAGTCCCTGAAGCATCCTGCACGTCCGTCAAAGCTGGGGCTACCCCTTAGGACTCAAACCAACAGAAAAGAGGGCAGTTTGTCACCTGGATCTACAACGGCTTTGCCTAGTCTAGGGCCCAGAGCGCTCTGCTCCAGATGGACCCAGACAGCATGCTGACCAACAGGTGAGCTGATTTTACGGGAAACAGGCTGGGCCACACTTCATGGTATGGCTACCTAAGGCCAAAGTTCTGGAACACCAGCAAAAGGGAGACCCTGAGCCTTCCTGCTGGGCTCTCAATGCCCCCTCATTTCCCAATCCTCCCATGCACAACCTCTTTAGCTCCAAAAAGGTATGACAACACCCCGCTCCAAACAAGCCACCTCCATTTCCCAGGGGCCTCCCTCTGGATTTTCACCTGGAAGGCACCTCTTCCACTCATCAGCAGCTGATTCCTCCTAAAGTTCAGCCTCACCTCCTAGCTCACATGGGAAGGTCCCACAGCTACCTGGGTCTCACTCACTTCCCTCTCTGGAACAGAGTGTGTCAGTCAAACAAGTACTCCCTGGGCATCAGGGACGAGCCCCAAAGCCAGAATCAGAGAGAGCCAAGTTCAAATCCTCACCTGGTCACTACTGGTGTAACCTGAGGAGAGTCAATTCTGCCTGAGCCCTGGGGTTCTGTCCTCCATACCTTTCACCTACTTTGGTAACAGCACCCTGATTTTCCTTCGAGGAACCATTCCTCCAACTCAGTCCACAAGATTCAAGTGGGGAAATCCCACCCCGGGCACCAAACCAGCCACCTAAATGCCGGTCACTGAAATTGGTTCCAGGGTGGGCATGAGACTAAACCAGGTCAACGAGAACCTTCCCCAAGGCTTTCTCTCCTCCTGAGGTTGTGAGTTTAGGCTGCAGGACCACGTAAACCTGGAGCTGTCGAGAAAGACCACAACATGTGGAGTCCCTGGATCCAGCTATGTTTGATGCTATCTGCCCCCAACGACTTACTAGTTACATAGGTCTGTACATTTTCAGTCCCTTCCCCTTTGGGTTGTTGCTTTTCCAGCTAGTTGGGGTTGCATTTTTGTCATTACAACCGTAAGTCTGATTATACAGAAACCAATGCCTAGAAGCATGATGTCAGAGGAACAATTCCTGAAATGCAGGACTGGCTGAGCTGGGGTCAGGGATGGGAGTGAGGATTGTGTCACTTCTCAGCTAAGAAGCTGGAATTCCAGATACAAGGCGGCAGCAGTGCCAGTGGAAATGCAGCCTATTTTGTCTTGAGGCGAGACCTTGGGCCATGAAGGCTGGAGCTTTAGGATATCTGGTAGAACATTGCAGGGTAATTAGCCTGTGTTGGGGCCCACAGTAAGGCCTATAGAAAGGGGCAAGCTGCACTCGAGGCAGCTGTTCGGAATGACACAGCTTTGCAAACAGGCCCTTTTTGCCTGTGGACAAAAATAGAGACGGCTGAGAATCAAATCAGACAATCGGAGTTGGCAGTTCTCTGCTCCTGCTGAAGGCAGTGCTGGAAGGGGCAGGAAAACTGGACCCCATCAGGAGCTAAGGCTGCGGCCCGGGAAAGGCCTGATTCCTCCAGGACCCCCCAAAGAACCCTGATGTGGGTCTAACCTTGCTAGAGTCCCCCATGTCCCCAAGGCCCACTTAGGGCCCCCTCTGGGCTACCCTCAGGGGCAGAATGATAGTGCCCAAAGGCATCATCCATCCTGGCCAGCCCCCAGGCTCTGCAGTAAGTGTCAGGACCCTACCTCTCCTTTCTCAGGGCTTCTGGACGTCCCATACCCTCCTCTGTCTGTGCGAATGCATCTCGGAGGTAACCCCTCCGGAGGGGTCCTCTGTCATAGGCAGGACTCAGGCTTGGGAGACAACCACTGGCCATCAGACCAAGCTCTGCTATTCACAGGCTGCACGATCGTGGGCAAGCCTCAGTTTCTCCATCCATACAGTGGGCATATAACAACTCCCTCCCATTCTACAGAGATCAACTGAAAGTTAACCCACCAGCCAACAAATATCAGTATTTATTAAACAAGAGTTCCAGGGCAGTGTTTCTCAAACTGTAAGGTGCATACATGTCACCTGGGAATGCTGTTAAAATGTAAATTCTGATTCAATACGTCTGGTGAGGGGCCTGAGAACCTACATTTCTAGACTCCTGGGTGGTGCACATGTGATAATCCCGCACCCTTACCACACCCACGCCCCCAACAATGCTACGCTCAGGTTCCAGAGGGGAAGGGTCCACGCCTCAAGCTTCTGGGTACAACATCGAAGTCAGGTACACCAGAGGAGCTTGGAAGACTGGGGGAGAAGGGACCAAATGGGGGATTGTGCTAGGCAGGGGAAGGGCCCTCAGCCCTGCCAGGGCCGGCAGGTGACTTGGGAGCAGTCGGCCACAGTACAGGCCAGACCCATTAACCTGGCAGCCAGGAGGAGCTAGAGGCAGGACCTAGGGAGAGGGAGTTCTTCCTCCAAAGCCAGAGGCCCCAACAGGGCCCAGCCCACCTCCCAGAGGCCAAAATGAGGCCCTAAAAATCCAGGCCTCTGCTCCTGGCAGGACCTGGTCAGTCTGAGCCCAGCTGTGAAGCTGGGCGACAGTTCGCTCAGACAGGGAAGTGAAGCTATTTTATTTTTCTATCTTAGTGAAAAATCTGTGGTGTTCATACTGTTTCTAAACAAACTTGACATTAACAATAACCTTTTTCCCCTTGGAGAACTTGGAGGGTCATATATCACCCACCTCCCCACCAAGCAATATATACATATGTGCACGTAATGTTTCTGCACTTCAAGCAAGAGAAACCCACGACTACTTCAACTGCTCCCTTCTCTCAAGCTCCTGGGACAGTGTCTGAAGCCCTCCCTGGGAATCAGAAAGCATCTTCTGGTCTAATCCATGTCCCCCCGACTTCAGAGCAAGGCCAAGTCCTTATGAGTGACCCGCCAGAGGACACCCTGCCAAGTCCCTCTGCTCTGAAGGGGAAAGCAGGTGCACTGAGTATGTCTTTTGTGGGTGAAGAGACCCAGAGCCTGCTCTTGAGACATCCGTACACACGCCCCCACTGAGCCTCCAGGCCTGGCTGCTCAGGCCCCTCCCACCATGACACACTGCCCCGCCCTCCTGCCGCCAACCAGGTGTGCCTGAGAACTCAACTCCCTGCCCCACTGGAAGATACGAGGTGGAACCATGGAGCGGAATACGATGCAAGATGATAAATGAGCTGAGACGTAATGGCCTAGTCAGGCCGAGTACTGTGGTGAAGGCACATCAGGCTCCCGCAGGAGGCCGCCTGGCATCTGACAGAGCCTGAAAAGAGGCAGTCTGGTGGCAGGGCATTCTGGTTCACACACAAACCAACTGACATTTTACTTTCACCAGCCTCAGTTTTCTCATCTGTAACCTGAGAATTGGCCCTAGATCATTTCTATGTTTCCTTTCAGTCTAGAATTCTGAGCAGCACCATCAAGGGGTGTTTACAAGCTCTGGCTGCCTGGGTTCAAATCCTGGCTCTGCCAATTCCAGTGAAATCCACAAGAGTCCCTTTACCTCTCTACTCGTAACTCCTGGGCTATAACATGGGATTGAAGAGAACACCTACTCAGGGAGGGGGGTTACTGTGGGGACTGAATGAGGGCACACCTGGCATGGAGTGTTTAATAAATTTATATTATTATTCTGTGAACTCTGTGGCATGCTGTTGCCACCATTCTTCTTATGGCCTGAATGTTTGTGTCCCCTCAAATTCATACGTTGTAGCTTTAAGCCGAAATGTGATGGTATTTGGAGGTGGTGCCTTTGGAAGGTAATTAGGGTTAGATGAGGTCATGAGGGTGGGGACTTCATGATGGGATTAGTGGCTTTGTAAGAAGGCAAAGAGAGAGGGATCTCTCCATGAGCACCCAAGAAGGTGGCCATCTGCAACCCAAGGAGAGAGCCCTCAGCAGACAGCAACACTGCTGGTACATGGATCTTGGATTTCCCAGCCTCTAGAACTGTGAGAAATAAATGCCTATTGTTTAAGCCACCCAGTCTATGATATTTTGTTATGGCAACCTAGCGGACTAAGACAAGCGCCATGCTCATAAATGAAGTCAGGACCAATGACCAGCCATCCCCATCCCCTACTCTCTGCATTAGGAGCCACACCAGGTCCCGCCAAACCCAGGAAAATCAACACCATGCACACCCTGGAGGCCACATGCACAGTCTCAAGCACACACAGGGTCAGATGAACCTCAGCATGCTGAGCAGCAAGGCGCAGGCATCGCGACAGGACAGGGAGGACGGGCAGAGAGGAGGCAAGCAAGTGGGAAGCCTAGTGCAGACAGCGGGGGGCGGGGAGCCAGTACAGCCCATGACCGAGCAGCCCACGCCAGGGACACCCAGCTCCTTACCTCCCCTGCAGCACCTGTGACCACCGGGCCTGTGTTCCCCCAAGAAGCTGGAGGCGTGCCGGAAAGAGTAGAGAGCAGGAGACAGGGAGCAGCAGGTACCGAGCCAGGTCTACAGGAAAAAGTGCCGGAAAGGAGCCCTAAGAAAGGGTGTTAGGTTCGGGAGTCCACGGCATACGTGGTTTCCAAGAGGCCAGAAAGACCCAAATGCCAAGTGAAGATCAACCCCAAGACCAGCCTGTACCGGGGGCACAGAGCAGGGGATGAGAGAGCAAAGGGAGAAGACCCCACACACTGGACTGTCCCAGATGGGCACCTGCCTCCCACAGGCTGGCACCAGGTCTGTCTGGGCGAAGATCTCAGCAGATTTCCTGGGATTGTGTGAACAGTCTCTCAATGGGGAAAGGGACCCAGGGACCCACAGGTGGACAAACAGCTCTCAAGAAGCCCCATCGGCCATGGTTAAAGGAGGCTGTGCCCTGCACAAATGTCACAGTCAATCTCCCAGGACCCAAAGGACACAGAGGCGTGGGAGTGGGGACTCATAGTGCAAGGCCAATGTCAGAGAGTGGAGGTTCCAGTCCTGGATCCACCACAAATCTCTGGGTAACTCCAGGTAAGGTACATCCCCTCTCGGGGCCTCAGTTTGCCTGTATATAAGATCGGAGAATGTCCCCATCTCTAAGAGAAAAGAAGGTGACAAATACTTTACCAATGCCAGACACCAAATCCCCACAGGGTCACACGTGTTTCTAGACTTTTCTCTGGGGTTGGTTTGTGCTGGAATAAAGAGATGATCAAACATCCAAGATTCCTGGCAACAGTGTGGACAGAGGGGCTCCTGGGACCTCACTGCCACCAAGAGCCACCACTCAGGCTCTGCGATCCCAGGATTCAAGGATCCAGGGAAGGCGGTGCCTGAAGCACAAAGCCTGGGGGAGGGCTCTTACCGCCATGTGACACCTTCAGGGTCAGTTCAAGGGCACTCTTTCCCCAGGTGGGCATCCACAGTGCACATGATGAAATTCCTACATCACTGACCCTGTGTGCCTGGCTCCCCACCACAGCATCACTCGCCCTGGGAACTGGCTCTGACCTGCCCATCACAGGACCCCAGCATTGCCTCCCTGGGCCGCTCACTGCAGGTGCCCAGCAAATATCTGAGGAGAGCCAGGCTGCTCTGTGCCATCAAGCACCTGATCTGTAGCCAACGCCAGTCACTAGTGCCACTCTAACAACGGGTGGCACGCTTTTAAAGACTTTCTCACCCTGGTTACACAACTGATTCCTCTTGTTCATGGTAACCCTGTGAGGGTAGGTATTTCGACCCTGTTTTTCAGGTAAATCCAAGAAAGGTGAAGAGCTATATGCCCAAGGGCACACAGGTGACTATCTGTCGACAGAGCCAGGGCAGGAACCTGAGTCTTCTGACCTGACATCCGGCCCAGCGCCTGCCGTCAGCCGGCATGTGCTGATGTGGTTGGTTACCCTGGCATCCACCCGGCTGGTCAGTGCCTGGGCACTCCCGGGGGTTAAGTACCCTAAACACTGCCCTGCAGGCCCACCCTCAACACAGCACTGCTGCCCTGCAGCTGCCACCCGCTCCCGGCACATGGGGGCCAGAGTGTAACGAGCTGCGCACAGTGGCAGGGAGACCCGGCCGGTGCTCACACCTACCTTTGATGACAAAGGCCTCCGCCAGCAGCCGCATCTGATACAGGGGCTTATTCTCCATGGACATGTCATCAATCCCGGCCCGCGCGTACATGCTGATGGCATCTCGGTACGAGCCCTCCACGTAATGCAGCTTGCCCAGGATCAGCATGGCCTCACACATGTACTGCGGCTGAAAGGCCAAGGACCACATCAGCAGGGTCCTGCCCCAGAGACGCCGGCCCCACTCCCACCGGGGACCTGAGAATGAACGCTCTCCTCGCCGAGCCATGAGGGTTTGCCTACGATCCTGCTCAGAACTCCCCTCCTCTTCCAGGAAGCCTTCCCGACCCTCAGACACATGTGGACAGCTCCCCTCTCTGCACACCTGCAGTCCGTGGCCTATGCTGTGGCTCTTAGTGACATTCTTATGAGTCCCTAATTGCTTCATGTGTGTGTACCTTATGCCCCCAACTAGACTGCAGGCAGCTTGCAGACTGGCCCTGACTCCTCTCTCCTGAAGCTCCCAGAAGCTTTGGCCCACCAGTGGGCAGTCAGGGGCCCAGCCAAGTTTTACGGGGCCTAAAGCTTATATAACTGGGGGGCTCCTCTATATATGCATATGTGTACAAATATATAACTAGGTGAAAGGCCTTGGAAAGAGTCCTGCAGGTGAGGCAGCTGAAGCCCACACTCAAAGCAGCAGAACCCCTGCGGGGAGACGGCCACAGCAGCAGCATGGACAGAAGACAGGAGAGTGAAGGCCCGTGAGGCCACTGCCCTCTTCTTATCAGAATCAAGTGCCTGCATTCAAACCAGTTTTCTTTCCCCTACTTGACCAAGTGCCGCTTACGCCCAAATCTCCACCCCATACAAGGACTCTTAGGGCCTCCCTCAGAGCCCAAGGACGTGTGGTCAGCCCTGCCTGAGAGTCCTGGCCTTGGACGCAGGCCTAGAGCTCCCACCTTCTGAGGCCACTCCACTTCCATGTCTGTGCTCAGCCGACCCACCACCCTCTTGGCCAGGCTCTGGGCGCCACCCCTGCCACACAGCATCAATTCTATCCACAGAGCTCCCAGGAGATGCAGCGTTGGTCAGCACCCCGGCCTCTGTCACCAACAGGAAGGTGTTGCCCCTGACTCCCTGCAGGGAGAGCAGAGTCTGGGGAACCTGTGACCCCAGGGGAGGCGTCCACCACTCCTCGCCATCTACTGCCCTCTCAGAAGCCAACGAAGAGAAATGGAACACGGCAAAGCCAAATTCTCCTTCCTCACTGGTCTTTGGTTTTTGTAAATACACGTTCTTCCTTTGCTCACACAAGCCCCCATCTAGAAGAGCCTTCCCTTCCCCTCGGTCTATCCAGATCCTCCTCTATCCTTCGGAGACTTGCTCAGGCCCACCTCCTCCTAGAAGCCTCCCTGACTACTAGACAGCTCCCTTCTGCTGACCTCCTACAACGTCTCTACCAAGTGGACCCACTGGGCCCCTGCGTGCCTGACCTGTTGACTAGTGATTAACTCTCAAAGGCTGAATTTTTCAAGGGGACTTGCTAGTCTCCCCAGACAGGTTGCCTACACCCTGGGCCAGGGCCACAGATCATACCCCCCCAGAGGCATGTGGCCCAAAGTCCCTCAAGCTGAGCAACAGCTCTGCCATCCCTGCTCCCCTGGTCTCAAGCCACAGGCACATTTCCTCCCTGCTCTGGCCTGGTTTTCCCCATTGCTGAGGGTGAGAAAATAACAGCCACCCCTCAACTCCCAGCACAGCAATGCCAAGAGCATTAATAGGGCAAAGTCCAGAAAACAGCTTTGAACTTTTCTTTAGAAAGGAGCTAGATAAACACAGGCCATGAGTAATTATTATTATTATCCTGTCCTACTATAAAGGGGGAAAAGGGCAGCTAAGCTCAGGACACGTTTCAGGGCAAGATGACAGGGTGTAGCTCAGAGTGGTTCCTGGTGGATCAAAGACAGTTGACAACAGAGCTTCCACCAAGCTGGCAGAAAATTAAGGACAACGTGGTGAATGTTTCTAAAGCTAAAGTTATACTATTTAAAACGTTATCCTTAATTCTTAAGCACATCTGTCTTGTGTTTCAGTGTTGTTTTTTCTTTTATGGAGTGATGGTTATAGAAGATGGTATGGTTTTGCTGTTGTGTTTTGGGGCTTTTTTAATGTCCTTACTTGGCAGAATGAAAAGTTGGCTACACTCAGCAGAACCCATGCCTCTGAATTTGAACCTGGCCTGTCAATCCAACAGTCAGGGAACCACAGAGCCCAGGCCCTGTGGAAGGATGCTATGTAGGAAGTCACTGGGTCTGGGGAATAGTCCCTCTGCTGGGTGGGTCAGGCGTGTCACCTAGTCTTTTTGTTTCTCATTGTCTCTGTCAATAAATAGGGAAGAATGACCTCATGTGGATACCCAGGTAAGAGGAAGAAAAGATGAGGAAATACTTCACAGATGCAAAATGAGACCTGAAAAAGCAGGAGTGGCAGCATCACCACCAACGTTAGCTCAGGTTTCTCAGTCATTATTTCATTTCTACTCCAGCACTACGGAGACAGCACCAGGAAATGGCAAACAGCATGAGAACTTGGGAGTAGAGGCAAATAGGCCCGCATTCAAGACCTGCACTGTGGTCCTTGGCTAAGTGACTAACCTCTCCTAGGTCTCAGTTTCTTCATCTGGAAAATGGGGATAATAGTAAATACCATTGCAGAAGGTTACAGAGAGGCACCAGCGAGAGGGTGCGAAGCCTGGCACTCACTGGATAACAGAAGTTAGGACAAATGGCTCATTGTCACCAGCCTCCAAAGCACTGAGCTGTATAGGATCTCAGAGATGACTAAGAGTAGAAAGTTCCAAACTACCCTGAGCAGGCGCCCCAGGACCCACCTCTCCTCCTCATCCCATCAGAGCTACTCGGGATGCAGGGGAATCCACCTGAGATTTCATCTGCTGCCAGGAAAGAGCATCCCCCCAGCCACACCCTGGCCTTTGGGGTAAGATAGAGAATCCCACAAACTATTTTTAATCTTTTATTTTGCCTGATCAACAGCAAGTTTTTGGCCTTGGCTCGGAAAACAGTGAATTTCTCGATTTCACTGATGTCTATGTATGTCTTTGATTAACAAAGCATGGTAAAATTTTAAAACTAACCGCTAGCCATTTTTTAATGTTTAATTTTAGTTTTTTGGTCGCACCACACAGCTTGCGGGATCTCAGTTCCCTGACCAGGGATTGAACGCGGGCCACAGCAGTGAAAGCCCAGAATCCTAACTGCTAGGCCACCAGGGAACTCCCAAGCATGGTAAAATTTGTACTTAATAAATGTGATATGGTAGACAAAATAGTTTTCACAATAATACACATGGATACCATTCAGCCAATACAAAGAATGAGGTACTGGCATGCAGAAAGCTTCAAGTGAAAGTTTTCAGTGCAAAAGTGCAACTTGACAAATATGAATCCTATGACTAATAAGAAAAGAAAGCTCCACACATGTGTATGCGTGTTTGTTAACGCACAAAGAAAGCATATGGGATTCACACCAAATGGTGACTAGCGCTCAACTCTGGGGATGGAAGTGGGCATGGGGGTAGGGGTGGAAACAAGGATGTATTTATTAGTCAAACTCTTTATTTTACTTAGTGAATTTTTTTTTTACAATAAGCCCGAGTCATTTTTATTTTAAAAAGAATTTTAAAATATATAATAGAGTCTACTGGAAAGAAAAAAATTAAAAGGGTCTTGGTGGGAAAAGCTTGAGACCCATCAATCAAGTCCAACCATTTTGATTGGCAGATGAGGAATTGGAGGGTCCAGGATATCAGGGGACAGGCTCAGGGTCAAGCAGCTATTTTAATCCGAGACAAAACCTCCCAGAGCTACAATAATCCCTGTCAAGGAGTCTAAACGCAGTTACCTTAAACTTCCAGTATAGTCTCCCCACACTGCTTATAGAAAACGCCCCCCCACTTCTTGGCCTGCTGTTCCAGTCCCACTTTCTCGCCCTAATGTCCCTTTACACCAATTACACACCAGTCCCTTACACTCTTGCTAACTGACATACTTTAAGGGAATTCTTCTAAGGGAGCTCTTTGATTATACACTGCTTCCGTAGCTTGGAATGCCTTGTCTTATCTGTGTATGTCTATATCCTGACCTCCTTCAAGGTCCAGCCCCCAGATGGGTCCAATTCCAGTGCTATCATAATCCTGACTTGACTCCCCACCTCACCCCAGGGAGTGTCCCCCTCAGACTTGCCTCCCCATGTATGCTACTCCTGTAGCATGTGTCACAGTACACCTTGAATAATTTTTTAATAGGACTATCTTCCCAGTAGCCTTGCAACCTCCCTGAGGGCAGGGTCCATGCTGGACTCATCTTTATTGCCCTGAAAGTACATAATACAATGCCTTGCACATAGTAGGTTGCAATAAAATATGTAAGTCAGGAAATATATTACTTTGGAACATCTCTTGAAAAATCATTTCCCCTTGGGGTCTCTAATGACATACCCATACTTTTTTTATAGTTCAGGATACATGGTAATTGAGAACAGTTTCAAACTTGAAACTGCCTGAGAATCACCAAGAGAGCTTGTTAAAATGCAGGTTCTGAATCAGATTTTGCATTCTTAACCAGCTCCCAGATGATGCCCATACTGCGTGTGGGTGGACCATGCTTTGAGCAGTAAAGGTCTAAAGAAAGCTGTGACTATACTTCCCTCTCTACTGCCCCTCAGTGCCTTGCATATAGTAGTTGCTCAATAAGTGCACATGGACTCGAACTGGCTTGCCATGTTATGGAGTGCTTCCGCTGCTAGCCAACTCAGAACGTTTGCCTGTTTCCAACTAGATCATACATTCACTGAGGTTTTATTTCCCTGAGATGCTCAAAGAAGCCAAAGGACCAGGCACAAACTAGGTCAACCAAACGCTGTGTAATAGAAATATATAACTTGGGCCACAAGTGCAAGCCACAAGTGTAATTTAGATTTTTCTAGTAAACATTTCTAGTCACATTAAAAAAGGTCAATATAGGTAAAATTAATTTTAATAATACATTTTATTTAATATATTCTAAATATTATCATTTGAATATGTAATCAGTATAAAGAATTGATGCTCTTTTATATTCCGCGTTTTGTACTAAGTCTTCAAAATCCAGTGTGTGTTTCACACTCACAGCGCAGCTCAGTTTGGACAAGCCATGTGGCTAGTGGCTACTGTACTGAACAGGGCAGGCCAACCCTTGAGGGACACTTGCTGCTCAGGTGACCAAATGACCCCAGAAGGTCCTCACAGCAGAGACGAGGCAGGAGAGAGGAGAGACAGCTCCAGGCTGGGTGGGCGGGGGGTCTACAACTTACCGGCAGCCTCCCGTGATTCAGGATACTGCTCAGATGGTTTCTGGCTTCATTCATCTTCCGCTCACTCTTCTCCGGCAGAGGGATAGAGTCTTTTATCTTGGCGTGGTTCTCCTTCAGACACTGCTCCAGGAGGGCCTCGGCCAGGAGCAATTTCCCAAAGCCATCTGGAAAACAGGGCAGGGATCACAGTGGCTATGTGAGGACAGTAGTCCCCTGAACACGGCAGATGTGGAGACTGGTACACGCCCCTGTACCCACCCAACACCCCCAACCCAGCATTTGAATGGCTCGGATCTGAGAAAATAAAGACATAGTTTCTATGCACTTAAAACAGCCTTTAAAGAAAAAACACACATTCTACCATGGTCACAGCACCAACTGCCCCCTTGGGTTTATTTTCTGTAGTTCAGTGTTTGAGGAGGTAGAGTTCCCAGGACTTGGAACAAGCCCAGAATTTCAGAATTTAAAATGAGGGACAGAGATTGGTTCAAGATGGCGGAGTGGAAGGACGTGCGCTCACTCCCTCTTGCGAGAGCACCAGAATCACAACTAACTGCTGAATAATCATTGACAGGATGCTGGAACTCACCAGAAAAGATGCCCCACATCCAAGGACAGCAGAGAAGCCACAATGAGATGGTAGGAGGGGCGCAATCACAGTAAAATCAAATCCCATGGCTGCTGGGGGGGGTGACCCACAAACTGGAGAACACTTATGCCACAGAAGTCCACCCACTGGAGTGAAGGTTCTGAGCCCATGTCAGGCTTCCCAACCTGGGGGTCCAGCAACGGGAGGAGGAATTCCCAGAGAATCAGACTTTGAAGCCTGGCAGGATTTGATTGCGGGACTTTGACAGGACTGAGGGAAGGGGAGACTCCACTTTTGGAGGGCGCACACAAAGTAGTGTGTGCATCGGGACCCAGGGAAAGGAGCAGTGACCCTATAGGCGACTGAACCACACCTACCTGCTAGTGTTGGAGGGTCTTCTCAGATTCAGGGAGTGGCTGTGGCTCACCATGGGGACAAGGACACTGGCAGCAGAAGTTCTGGGAAGTACTCCTTGGCGTGAGCCCTCCCAGAGTCCACCATTAGCCCCAACAAAGAGCAGGTAGGCTGCAGTGCTGGGTCGCCTCAGGCCAAAAAACCAACAGAGAGGGAACTCGGCCACACCCATCAGCAGACAAGCGGATTAAAGCTTTACTGAGCTCTGCCCACCAGAGCAACAGCCAGCTCTACCCACCACCAGGCCCTCCCTTCAGGAAGCTTGCACAAGCCTCTTAGATAGCCTCATCCACCAGAGGGCAGACAGCACAAGCAAGAAGACCTACAATCCTGCAGCCTGTGGAACGAAAATCACATTCACAGAAAGACAAAATGAAAAGGCAGAGGACTATGTACCAGATGAAGGAACAAGATAAAACCCTGGAAAAACAACTGAATGAAGTGGAGATAGGCAACCTTCCAGAAAAAGAATTCAAAATAATGATAGTGAAGATTATTCAGGAGCTTGGAAAAAGAATGGAGGCAAAGATTGACAAGACGCAAGAAATGTTTAACAAAGACCTAGAAGAATTAAAGAACAAAGACCTAGAAGAATTAAAAAATGAACAGAGATGAACAATACAATAACTGAAAGGAAAATACACTGGAAGGAATCAATAGCAGAGTAACTGAGGCAGAAGAACGGATAAGTGACCTGGAAGACAGAATGGCAGAATTCACTGCCATGGGACAGAATACAGAAAAAAGAATGAAAAGAAACAAAGACAGCCTAAGAGACCTCTGGGACAACATTAAACACAACAACATTCGCATTATAGGGGTCCCAGAAGGAGAAGAGAGAGAGAAAGGACCTGAGAAAATATTTGAAAAGATTATAGTAGAAAACTTCCCTAACATGGGAAAGGAAATAGCCACCCAAGTCCAGGAAGTGCAGAGAGTCCCAGGAAGGATAAACTCAAGGAGCAACACACCGAGACACACAGTAATCAAACTGACAAAAATTAAAGACAAAGAAAAATTATTAATTATTAATATAATTAAAAATTATAATTTAATTAATATAATTAAATTTTAATTAATATAATTAATTATATTATAATTTTAATATATATTATATATATAATTTAATATAATTATAATATTAATATAATTAAATTTTAATTAAATATAATTAAAATTATATTTTAATTAATATAATTAAAAATTATTAAAAGCAACAAGGGAAAAATGACAAATAACATACAAGGGAACTCCCATAAGGTTAACATTTCTCAGCAGAAACTCTACAAGCCAGAAGGGAGTGGCACGCTATATCTAAAGTGATAGGGAAGAACCTACAACCAAGATTACTCTACCCGGCAAGGATCTTACCAAGATTACTCTACCCGGCAAGGATCTTAATCAGATTTGATGGAGAAATCAAAAGCTTGACAGACAAGCAAAAGCTAAGAAAATTCAGCACCACCAAAAAAGCTCTACAGCAAATGCTAAAGGAACTTCTCTAAGTGGGAAATGCAAGAGAAGAAAAGGACCTACAAAAACAAACCCGAAACAATTAAGAAAATGGTAATAGGAACATACATATCGATAATTACCTTAAATGTGAATGGATTAAATGCTCCAACCAAAAGACACAGGGTCGCTGAATGGATACAAATCAAGACCCACATATGCTGTCTACAAGAGATCCACTTCAGACCTAGGGACACATACAGACTGAAAGTGAGGGGATGGAAAAAGATATTCCAGACAAATGGAAATCAAAAGAAAGTTGGAGTCGCAATACTCATATCAGATAAACTAGACTTTAAAATAAAGAATGTTACAAGAGACAAGGAAGGACACTACATAATGATCAAGAGATCAATCCAAGAAGAAGATATAACAATTGTAAATATTTATGCACCCAACACAGGAGCACCTCAATACATAAGGCAAATGCTAACAGCTATAAAAGAGGAAATCGACAGTAACACAATAATAGTAGGGGACTTTAACACCTCAATCACACCAATGGACAGATCATCCAGACAGAAAATTAATAAGGAAACACAAGCTTTAAATGACACAACAGACCAGATAGATTTAATTGATATTTATAGGACATTCCATCCGAAAACAGCAGATTACACTTTCTTCTCAAGTGCGCACAGAACATTCTCCAGGACAGATCACATCTTGGGTCACAAATCAAGCCTCAGTAAATTTAAGAAAATTGAAATCATATCAAGCATCTTTTCCGACCACCACACTATGAGATTAGAAATCAACTGAGGGGAAAAAAACTTAAAAGACAAACACAGGGAGGCTAAACAATATGTTACTAAATAACCAAGAGATCACTGAAGAAATCAGAGGAAATTTAGAAAGGTATAACCTTCCAAGACTGAAGCAGGAAGAAATAGAAAATATGAACCGACCAATCACAAGTCATGAAATTGAAACTGTGATTAAAAATCTTCCAACAAACAAAAGTCCAGGACCAGATGGCTTCACAGGTGAATTCTATCAAACATTTAGAGAAGAGTTAACACCCATCCTTCTCAAACTCTTCCAAAAAATTGCAGAGGAAGGAACACTCCCAAACTCATTCTACGAGGCCACCATCACCCTGATACCAAAACCACACAAAGATACTACAAAAAAAGAAAATTACAGACCAATATCACTGATGAATATAGAGTCAATCTGTGTGGCAAACTTCTTTATTGTCTTATTGGAAGAAATTGCCTCAGACACCCCAACCTTCAGCAACCACTGCCTTGATCAGTCAGCTGCCATCAACATCGAGGCAAGACCCTCCACCAGCAGAGACTATGACTCACTGAAGGGTCAGATGACGGTTAGCATTTTTAGCAATAAAGTATTTTTTGCATATAGATGCAAAAATCCTCAACAAAATACTAGCAAACAGAATCCAACAACACATTAAAAGGATCACACACCATGATCAAGTGGGATTTATCCCAAGGATGCAAGGATTCTTCAATATACGCAAATCAATCAATGTGATACGCCATATTAACAAACTGAAGAATAAAAACCATATGATCATCTCAATAGATGCAGAAAAAGCTTTTGACAAAATTCAACACCCATTTATGACAAAAACTCCCCAGTAAGTGGGCATAGAGGGAGCCTACCTCAACATAATAAAGGCCATATACAACAAACCCACAGCAAACATCATTCTCAATGGTGAAAAACTGAAAGCATTTCCTCTAAGATCAGGAACAAGACAGGATGTCCACTCTCGCCACTATTATTCAACATAGTTTTGGAAGTCTTAGCCACAGCAATCAGAGACAAAAAAGAAATAAAAGGAATACAAATTGGAAAAGAAGTAAAACTGTCATTGTTTGGAGACGACATGATACTATACATAGAGAATCCTAAAGATGCCACCTGAAAACTACTAGAGCTAATCAACAAATTTGGTAATGTTGCAGGATACAAAATTAATGCACAGAAATCTCTTGCATTCCTATACCCTAACAACAAAAGATCAGAAAGAGAAATTAAGGAAACAATCCCATTCACCACTGCAACAAAAAGAATAAAATACCTACCTAGTGAGGTAAAAGACCTGTACTCAGAAAACTATAAGACACTGATGAAAGAAATCAAAGATGACACAAACAGATGGAGAGATATATCATGTTCTTGGATTGGAAGAAGCAATATTGTGAAAATAACTATACTACTCAAAGCAATCTATAGATTCAATGCAATCCCTATCAAATTACCAGCGGCATTTTTTACAGAACTAGAACAAAAAAAATCTTAAAATTTGTATGGAGACACAAAAGACCCCAAATAGCCAAAGCAATCTTGAGGGAAAAAAACAGAGCTGGAGGAATCAGACTCCCTGACTTCAGACTATACTACAAAGCTACAGTAATCAAGACAATATGGTACTGGCACAGAAACAGAAACACAGATCAGTGGAACATGATAGAAAGCCCAGAGATAGACCCACACACTTACGGTCAACTAATCTATGACAAAGGAAGCAAGGATATACAATGAAGAAAAGACAGTCTCTTCAGTAAGTGGTCCTGGGAAAACTGGACAGCTACATGTAAAAGAATGAAATTAGAACACTCCCTAACACCATATACAAAAATAAACACAAAATGGATTAAAGACCTAAATGTAAGACAGGACACTGTAAAACTCTTAGAGGAAGATATAGGAAGAACATTCTTTGACATAAATCACAGCAAGGTATTTTCTGACCCACCTCCTAGAGTAATGGAAATAAAAACAAAAATAAACAAATGGGACCTAATGAAACTTAAAAGGTTTTGCACAGCAAAGGAAACTATAAACAAGACGAAAAGACAACCCTCAGAATGGGAGAAAATATTTGCAAACGAATCAATGGACAAAGGATTAATCTCCAAAATATATAAACAGCTCATGCAGCTCAATATTAAAAAAACAAACAACCCAATTCAAAAATGGGCAGAAGACCTAAATAGACACTTCTCCAAAGAAGACATACAGATGGCCAAGAATCACATGAAAAGCTGCTCAACATCACTAATTATTAGAGAAATGCAAATCAAAGCTACAATGAGGTATCACCTCACACCAGTCAGAATGGGCATCATCAGAAAATCTACAAACAACAAATGCTGGAGAGGGTGTGGAGAAAAGGGAACCCTCTTGCACTGTTGGTGGGAATGTAAGTTGATACAGCCACTATGGAGAACAGTATGGAGGTCCCTTAAAAAACTAAAAATAGAATTACCATATGACCCAGCAATCCCACTACTGGGCATATATCCAGAGAAAACCATAATTCAAAAAGCCACATGCACTCCAGTGTTCATTGCAGCACTGTTTACAATAGCCAGGTCATGGACGCACCCTAAGTGTCCATTGACAGACAAGTGGATAAAGAAGATGTGGTACGTACATACAATGGAATATTACTCAGCCATAAAAAGGAACGAAATTGGGTCATTTGTTGAGACGTGGATGGATCTAGAGACTGTCATACAGAGTGAAGTAAGTCAGAAAGAGAAAAACAGATATCGTATATTAATGCATATATGTGGAATCTAGAAAAATGCTACAGACGAACCAGTTTGCAGGGAAGAAATAGACACACAGATGTAGAGAAACAAACATATGGACACCAAGGGGGGAAAGTGGGGGGCGGGTTGTGGTGGGATGAATTGGGAGATTGGGATTGACATGTATACACTGATATGTATAAAATGGATAACTAGTAAGAACCTGCTGTATAAAAAATAAATGAAATTCAAAATTAAATTAAATTAAATTTTAAAAAAGGAAAAAAAAATATTGAGGGACAAAGTCACACCCATGCTCCAAGGTGATAAGTTCTTACACAAGGAAGGAATTCCCTGCAGACAACTGAAGAGGAAAAATATACAAGCTGGCTTAATAACACATTGTCAGGTGCTCCTATCTTCCATGTAGCAGAATTGGTTTTCTCTGTTATTAAGGTATTTTAGCATGACCCAGGAGGATAACCTAGCAACCAAGGAGAGTTAAGGCCGGAAGCAGATTTACTGGTGTAGCACGGCAATCCTTGGGACTTTCTGGAGTTCCCGCACACGTTAGCTCGTCCACAGACCTCACCCCTTGGCTAGTGATTTCATACTGCTTGGTTTACTTTGCTGTCTCCCCCACAGCACTGAAAACTGCAATCCTGAAGCCACCGTATCCCTGCTACCTACGGCAGGGGCGACCTGAGTGGGGTGGGATCCAGCTGCTCAGGGTGCAGGGTTTGAGGTTGAGGGTGGTTTCAGGACCGCCTTGGGTGGCTGTGCTTGGTGACAGGCTCCTGGCCTGTCCCCCTCGAACAGAGCAAGGACCATTTAATACAGGCACCCAATAAATAGCAACTGAGTAATGGGATCCTTTCCACTCCCCCATGGGGAAGCCCTGAGGCTCAGGGAGTTCTGTGCCCATCCAAAATGCCTCCAGGGGGGCTTCCCTGGTGGCACAGTGGTTAAGAATCTGCCTACCAATGCAGGGGACATGGGTTCGAGCCCTGGTGCGGGAAGATCACACATGCCGTGGAGCAACTAAGCCTGTGCACCACAACTACTGAGCCTGTGCTCTAGAACCCACGAGCCACAACTACCAAGCCCGTGCACCACAGCTACTGAAGCCCGCGCGCCTAGAGCCCATGCTCCGCAACAAGAGAAGTCACCGCAATGGGAAGTCCACACACCACAACGAAGAGTAGCTCCCGCTTGCCACAACTAGAGAAAGCCCATGCAGCCACAACTAGAGAAAGCCCATGCAGCAACAAAGACCCAATGCAGCCAAAAATAAAATAAAATACATAAATTTATTAAGAAAACAAAATGCCTCCAGGAACATGTGCTCGATCCCACGTCCTCTAATGCTCTTCCTGCTGCCAGAATGGCATTCTCAGACCTACTCAGAATGCCACTCACTCCTTACTCTCAGGACCACTGAAGTTTGCTCACAACTCAAAGCCACAGGTGTAAAATTGCATGTCCCTGAATAATTGTCTCTCTTCGTAAGGGAGATTCCCCACAGAGAGCATCCTGGAAGCCCAGATGGATGTCACAGCCTAGTAGCCCATCCTTTGCTACCTACCTCATGATTTCTAAAAGTAACATTAGGAAGAAATGGCCAAAAATGATGGTTCAAACTATCATCCATCACTAGTGGGACAGAAGTTGGTAGAACCTCTAGAAAGGGCAACTTGGAGACATATATCAAAATTATTTCTTGCACATCCCCACTGACTCAGCAATCCCACGCCTACAGATGTCCTCGAACATGTATGTGTAAAACGACCAACATATAAGGTCATTCCTGCTGCGCTGTTTATAATAGCAGAAAACCAGAGAAAACTTTATGTCCATCAACAGAAGGCTGATTAAATAAAGCATGATATATCCATTAAAAGGGACACCATGCCACCATATAAAGGGATGAGGAGGCTCTGTAGGGGCTGTCATGACATGAACTTCAAGATAAACTGATTAGAAAGTAGAGCACACACAGTGGACCACTGTGTGTTTATGCATGAAAATATGTAAAAGGATAACACGAACATCTGCTAACTTTTCTACCTTACAGGGACGGGGGCAGAGATGGAGGGAGGCTTTTCACTCGTTACTTTTGGGTACCTTTGGAAGGTTGACCCATGTGAATATATTACCTAGTCAAAATTAAATTTAAATCGACCCAAGAATAGAAGGAATCTTCTACGTTTCCAATAGCTCAGCCAGGAGGGGGAGTGGGCTGCTTAGAAGTGGGTGCCTGAGCAGCATTCCTGAGCTGTGGGCCACTTGGCAATGGGCTGTCCCCTTCTAATCTGTTTTGCATCTGTAAAACCTGAGGTAGAGCTATGAACCTCCTCCTTCCCACAGAACCTCATCCCTCCCCAGGCTCCGCCTGCCGGGCTGGTCCCGCCCCTCCGCCGTCAGGTGCAGCGGTGCGCACAGCTCCCGCCCCGCGGTCTGCAGGTGCCAGTCTGCAGCCCAGCCTTCCGGCCACCGGGTCCCGCCTCCGCCACCCAGCTGCCCCGCCCAGAGCTCCCTAGGGCTCCTTTCCTTTCATGCCAAGAGAAACCAGCTTCCTTCTAGGCAAACCTCAATCTTGAAATACTCCCCAGGGCCCACACCTCTCCTCAAAATGTCCTCTGAACACATGTGTGGTCCGTGGGCTGGGGTGGGTCTGTGCGTCTTTGTGACCCAGTCCCGCGGGGTGAGTGCAGAAATTTGGAGTATATGTTCAGAAACGCTGATAACCATGTGACAGAATAATTGTTGAATCAAATACTAAAAAATTGGTGGTGGTACTTTCTTAAAATCCAGTTTATGGATTTTAAGAAAGTATCGGAACACAACAGATTGGGAATCTAAAAAAAAAAAAACCAGAACATAAAACTGAGCCTTCACCACAGACCGTTTGAGAAGCACTGCTCTAAACTTCAAAAGTGCCTTTTACTGAAAAAGGGGGGCTGGTATTTGCTGATGGCCCACTGAGTACCAGGTACTTTATTATATAGTATCATTTGACCTGCACAGCCCTGATAGGTAGAAATGATTCCCATTTTATAGATGACAATAAAGATGCAATGTTGTTATGGTCACAACCCACATAACATAACAGAGCCAAAGAACAGTCCTCTTCCCCACCTCCCACACAGAGCAGAGCTTCTGACAGTTTGGAAATGAAGAACAGTCTAAGAGCTGTAAACAGTAGGTTAAAAGCGAATCGTAATTCCAAGGACAGGAATAAGAGTAGTTCTCACTGTCACACACTTGTGAGTTTCAGACTGTTTTGTAGATTAACACTCCGGATCCTTCTCCAGAGCCTTTTTGCCCTCCCTCTTCACACCCAACTCAGTCTCTCTGTTTTTCCGTTTAGCATACACTCAAGTAGATATCGGAAATTTACTTTCTTTTCTTCCTTGTCTAACTCTCTTCCCTGCTCCACATTTTCCATCCCACTGTTCTCAACTGGTCAGTCTATGGAACTGAAGGGTAGTTTGGAATGAAAAGTTCTAGGTTTTCAGTTGTTAAATAAGAATCCAGGTGGATCGAGGCTTTCGTATCCTTCTCCAAAGGTAAAACAGATTGCTCTTCATCATCCTAGCGTATGAAACCTACTCCCTATCCTGGTTTGGGTAAAGTGTTCCAGCTTCTCCCTTGCTGGGGCTAATTTAGGAAGGCCTTCCTCCCAGACAGTGCAACAGACTCTGGGAGCCTGGCTCCTGATTCTGGCAGCCCAGCCCAGCTCTCTGCTCTTAGCAGAGGTCCAAAGGAAGTCCCCACTTAGTGGCCCGCCCAGTCTCCCCACCTTGTTTAGGAGGCCTCCGGCGGCTAGCTTCCTCTCCACTCCCACCCCTCTCCAGGCCTCTCGCAGCGTGCCAGTTCACAGGGACCCACTTCAAGGATACCTGCCCCCTCCCTGGAACCCATATTTGCAGGGCAGTGCTCCCCATTCTTCCACCTGTCAATTCAGTCAGGAAAGGTGGTTCCAGCTGGCAGGCCAGGTGCTCAGACCAGACCCTTCCCTACTGGGTCAAATGGGGCCACGGTGGTCTCTGCAGCTGCTCACTTCACAGGACTGCAAAGGGCTGGGACCTTCCAACCGTGGCAAGAGGAGGAAGAGGGCAAAACTAGTGAGAGGCCACCTGCCCCAAATGTACTCCTGCTAACTTCGACTGAAAAGATGCTCAGAACAATTTCCAGTTTTTTTTTTAAAAAAATCACTAATTAAAAAAAAAGATAGGGGATGACTACAGATTAGGAGAGACTGCAGATGGATGGAGAGAGTAGCAGATGTGATTTAAGCAAGTATAGTAAAAGAATATTCGAATCTAGGTGGTGGGAATACAGGCGTTTACTGCAAAATTCTTTCAACTTTTTGTACGTTTGAACTTTTCATAATAAAATGTTGGGGATAAAAGAAAGATTCAACCCATTAACCAAATGCAATGTGTGGCCTTATTTGGATCCTCATTCTAGCAAACAAACTGTAAAATTAAATAATTAGATGAGGGGGAGCTGTAGTAAAAATATGGTAGTTTTATTTTTCAAAAGAGTTCTTGTTTATTAATAAATACATACTGAAATATTGCAACGTGGGGGAGAAACGGCCCAGGGTGTAGCTCAGACAAAACTATTCAGGAGTTTGTGATCACTGACACTGGTTGATGGGTATATGGGATTCATTTTTCTCTCTACTTTTTTGACGTTTTGGAAACTTTTCTCAATAAAGTGTTTTGTTTCTTTTTAAACCACTTGGATGGGGCTCTTTGTTTTTATGTGAACAAAACCCTTTACAGCTAGCCACCCTCTGGAGTTCCCCTGCTCCATCCTGACCAAATCTAAACCGGATGTGAGTCTGAAAGAAAATGTACAAACAGTAGTAACCACCTTCCCCCTGGGCAGGTGGTGGGGAGCAGCCTCCCCAGACAGGAAAAGGGGGCCCCTTCCGCGGGAGCATCTCCTGATCCTTTACTCCCACCAGACCAGAAAGAGGTCCCCCCCCTTCAGCTGGGTCTTCCCCTTGTGCTCCCTGGAGTGAAACCCATGTTCTGGGGGCTATCCTTCGTTTCTTTGGGAAATCCCACAGATACAGCAGGGCCTCTGTCTGTAAAATAGCGCTCAGCTGGGGTTTGTCCTCCTCCCTCAGCACCTTCCTCACCTCTCCCAAATTATGTAATTATGTTGAAGCTTCTGGTCGTTGAGTCTAACACACCAGGTGGGACTTTTAAGAATCTCCCTCCCGGGCTGCAGGTGGCTCAGTGTCCACAACCCCTCAAAAAAACAGGCCCTGGATCCCTCCAGTGATCAAGGAACCCAGTGGAGAGAGAACCAAAATAGCAGACAATCCAAAAAATGCCCTAAGCATGGGCTTCGGGAGTCATTTGTTTTCCTTCCTTGTGTGTGTCTGTGTGTGCACGTGTGTGCAGGCATGTGTACGTTCTGGGATAAATGTATCTGGAAATAACAATGGGAGAAAATCGCTCAGAGGACCAAACCCCAAAATTGGCAGAAGAGACCCCACTGACCTTAGCCTCCCTCTTTGTGCTAGTCAGCTCCCACAGTGAAGCCAACCCAGGCTCCACACTCCTCCCTCTGTCACTAGCAGACCTGGTGTCAGGGACTCCGGTTTGGGTACAGTCTCTGCCACATACTCATTATGTGACCTTTCTGGGCCTTGATGTCTAAAATGGGGACAATAATTCCTGCCCTCCCCACAGGGCTGTTTACAAAAAAAGTTTTTTTCAAATAGAAGAAGCACTTTATAACTATACCATACCATTTATAAACTATGCCATACCAGTGTTTCCCAATAATCCTTCATAGAGTACGGTCAAAGTAAGTTTGAGAAATGTGGTATTTATACTCTAACCTCGGCTTGAACATCATACGCAGGTGAGCATATTAAAGGCTCTGAGAAGTCCTGCAGTTAAAAAAGATCAGTTTAACAATATTGAATCTGTTAGGTCTAATGACTTAGCTTTTTTGGCTCCCCAAACCCTTTTATCCTAGAATACCAAGGAATTACTCAACCTCCTTGAGACCTCTAAAGAACAGCTTAGGAAGTAAAGCCCTGGATAGACTCTAGGCGGCCCCGGTTACTGTCTTGGGCCCAGCATGCTTCTCTGTGGCGCTGCCAACCTCACCCAGATTCCCACACTTGACCAGGCCCCAGTGCCCTCTGCATGGGTCATCTTCCATTCCACCCTCACCAGCCCCACCCCACCACATCACCCCACACAGGGGACAGAGGGGAACCTGAAATGTATCTGTCCTTCCCTGGAAGGCGGGGTCTCATCAGGTTCTACCAAACGTGCATCTTTAGCTCTGGCCACTACCCCTCACTGCCACGCTCAGACCTACCTCAAAGCCTCAAACCGACTGTCCATCCCTGCCACCTAGCCCCCTCAATGTCCATCTATCCTTCCTCCTCATTGGGCAAACACTCTGCCCTTCCCAGCACGAGTTAGAGGCCGGTACCAGTTCTGCTGCTTCCTGAAAACTTCTTTTCCTCTAAGCACCATAATCTAACGCAATTGCCCTCTGATCGCCCCTCCGCCTTCCCATCCATTTTGTCACCTCTTCAAGCTGGGATTTTGTTATACTTCTTGGAGAGGTCATGGTGCAAGTGGTTAAAAGGATGTACTCAGAAACCTGGGTTCAAATCCTGGTTCCACCACTTATTGGCTGGATGATCAAGTTATTTAAGCTCTCTGTGCCTCAGTTTCTTTATCTGTAAGTGGCAAACAAGAGCACCTGCTTCATGGGGTTGTTGGGAGAAACTGGGTTGACTGCAGTGCTTAGTACACTGGCACACAGTGAGTGAGCGAGTTAGCTATTACTGTTACTATTATCGTTATCATTCTGTCTCCTCACAGAGCCTTCCACAGGCTGGGCAGTGTTTAAAACTCTTTATATCTGTATTTATTTACTCCCTGCCTCCTTCCACAAAGGCTCTAAAGTTGGCTGCGCACAAAGAGAGGGCTCAGGGCTGAGCTGAAGGCACCAGGAACAGGTTTGAGGTTGGAGACTGGGGCGGGGTGTTCTCCCACTGCCACATCAGGGTGCCTTCCAACCCCAGCACAAGAGCCCAGCCCAGCCAGACCAGCCCTACTGCTAAAGCCACAGACTGCCAGGGCTAGATGCGTCCCGAGCCAGAACTCAGAAGAAGAAACTGAGGCTTACCAGGCCTCTTTCCCACTTCTCCACCACTCCACCCGGCGCTCGTTAAGCCCCCAATCATACTGGCTGTGCACAGAGCTTCGCCGTTAATTTGACTTGTGGGAAAGAGGGGGAGGGCAAGGAGAGACATGCACAGCCTTCACCTGACGGAGTTTAGGAACCGGAATGGGGGTTGCAGGGGCGGCGCAAGAGTCCGGCCTAAGCCCCAATCTGATGCGTGCCGAAACCACCATTTCACAGCAGTCGGAGCAGCCCACATGATCCGAAAGGGCAGAGAGCAAAAACCGTTTCTCTCTTTTCCTCAAAGCGTGTGAGTTTTCTCCTTGGGCAGAAGAACCTTCCTTACTACCCTGGTTGCTCCTAAGACCAGCACTGTAGAAACGGTAATACCGAAAGCAGCCACCGCCGGCCCCACGCAGTCGGGGCCCGCTTCCTGGAGGAGGCGCCTTTCGCGCGCTCCGCGCTTGTGAACCGGCCCCTTCCTTCCCTCACTCACCCGTGTCCACAGAGGTGAGCACGGTGTTCGGGCTGGCTCGCCGGCCGCCCCCGCCGCCGGGCACGACGAGCGTCTGCATCTGCCGGACCAGCTCTGGCATGCGGTCCCAGTGGCCCTCGGCGCGGCAGCGCTCCAGCTCGCTCTCCATCTTCAGGTGGGAGCCGTGCGCGCCCTTCGCAGCCATCTTCGAGCGGGCGCTGTCATGGGAGGTGAGGCCGAGAAGTGGAGCCTTGTCACAGCCCCCGCCCCAGGCCTGGGCGCCGCCAGCTTCGGACCCGCCCCCGGCCGCGGCTCCACCCCCGCGGGGGCGTGGCGCGGCCTCGGCGAGCCGGGCGCGCGTCACTTTAATGCTGCGCGGAGCCCCGGAGCTCGGGGGCGCCTCGCTCGCCACCCCTCCCCCATCCCATCGGGGCTCTTGGCCTGGGAGACACCCGCCCCGACGACCCGGCTTTATGTGGTGGCCCCGTCACCATCGCTGTCCGGCATGTCACAAATCCCGGGAGAGGCCGGCCGGCCGGTCACTCCCAACTCCTAGAGCGAGCCTCCCCGGAGAGCCGCCGGCTGCCGCCCGGGTCCCGACCTGCTGGGCCGCACGAGCCTTGCGCGCCACCCGCGGGGCTCTCGGGCGAACCCGCCGGTTCGGAGTCCAGCGACTCTCGGGACGCCTCCACCGCGAGAGACTTGAACGTTGTTTTTTCAGAGCGGTGCTCCTCTTTCCAACCTGTCTGCCCCCAACCCAACTGGCAGGCCTGTCCTCTGCGGAATCCTGTTGCTCTGGATTTCTTAAACTTTTTAAGCTGTTTCTCCAACTTGGTATTTACATATTTAATACTGATGTCTGAAGACTGTGATCAGAGCTGTACCGAGCTCTAGGACTTAGCTCGCTGCTGTGGGGACTAAGAAGTTCAAAGGATTACAGGGCAGCTTCGGGGGCAGAGGCGGACGACACCCTCTGCCTAACACTGGTTATGGTGACCCCGCCTCGGGGCGACCCCAGCGTACAGTCCCGTGTGGGGATGGAGGCCATCCCTCAAGAAATCACAGCGAGACCAAAGCGACAAAACAAAACTAAGTGACATAGTGCATGGCACAGACCGAAGATTCCAGAATACGGGAGAGTTAGAGCAAGCTTTTAAGTGTCAGGAGACTCACTTCTTCGTGCTTCTAGACAACTGTAACCGTGGGACGTTTTTGTCAAGTGGAGCTCAGGCTCCTGGGCCCTTATCCTCTTCTGTAGGTTTCAAATGCTGCTCCATTCCTTGTTCGGGGAGCAGAATTCCTCACCTTGGCTGCTGCTCTGGGGTCTGTCCTGAGCTCTTAGAGACCAGGAGATAGATGAAGGAAAATGGGGACAGCTTTGGCAGTTTACTCAATTTACACAAACTCCTCCTCACCTACTCCTGTCAACTGCCCTAGCCAGCTTTTTGTTACCCTTTGCCTGCCCTTGCTGGTCACCAGAACCAGATTTCACTTGGAGAGAGATGTGCATATACTGTGGGTGAGGGTGGCCTGAGGACACCCTGCGATTTGCCCCAATCTGGCATTCCCCAGAGTCAGCCCTAGGGCAGGCAAAGAAAAGCAGAGCTGATAAGAGGAATCCTGACAAAATAAGGAAAACTCCTCTCCTCCCTCTTTTCTCTCAATCCTTTGCCAACCCCTCCCCCAGTTTGCTGGACTCCAGGGAACTAACTGAAGGGGTATTGCTGCCTGTTTCTTCCGCGGGTGCATCAATATTTGTGTGGGCATGGGAGGGAGGAACACAGCATCATGGTGAAAGCTTATGACGAACTGCCCCTCAGCACCACAGAACACATGCTGGACCCCTTCACGGCTCTTTTCCAGCAGAGACAGGACCCCAGCCCATTAGTGACCAACATCTTTCAGGGGAGTAAGAGGCTGTAGGAACAAAGAACAGTCATGATCCAATCAGTAATATTTTCCAAAATCAATGACAAATAGAAAGAGTGGTGGTTGTTTTTATTTTTTAATAATCTGGGATTTCTCAGATGAGAGTTTAGGACACATTCTGATAAAGACCACTGTCATTTGCCAGCTCAGAAATGCTACCGAAATAACTTGCTGATCAGGTGAAGCTGAGTTCATTGCTTACCAGAGTGAGGGAGAGCACTGCCTTGACAATCTTTGTAGCATCTCAGAGAAAAGAAGGAAGTTCGCAGGAGGTAAATCGACTTAATGTGAAATGTGTATTTTCAGGGAGCAACAAAGATGGTACAGCACGAGGGACCATCTGGTTTAAAGGAGACTCTAAAGCCAAGCCAATAGGAGACTGTTTAGCTGCTGCCCCTCAACAAAGTGGGAAGCTCTTGCCATTGGATCACAAGAGAGGCTAAGCTATTAGTCTTTATTCTCATGAAGTTAAGGGCTTAGTGAGATCTCTGATTTACTTATAGGTTGAAAGGCTTATGATGTTTAGTTAGGCCCAGAGTAGGAGGGTATTGAACACCTCATTTCAACTCACCAAAAACAAGTTCATGTTTGTTCTCAGAGAAAAGGTTTGGTTACCAGAGACTTGGGCAGGTCAAATAATGGTATGGGAGTTTCAGAAAACTTGGGAACACACAGCCTGCAGTGGCCAGTGAGACTCAGGAATCCTCATAATTGTCTCTTAGTTGGCCGGGTACCTTTTGCACAGCTGGTTGTCTGGATTGAGATTTGCGTCCACGGAATAAATCTTGTCTCAGGTCGTGCACTTTCCTCTGACAAATTGTTCACTTCTCTTGGAAACCATATGCCCCTCCCTGAGCTAAAAGAGGAAGCAGAGAGATGAATCAGGCTTAGAGCTTGCCTCACCTTTGGAACAAGAAAGATTATCCACATATTGGCTAAGAATAGGGTCACAGGGCAATTTAAAGCTCTGGAGGTCCTGGTTGAGGACTTGTGAAAAGTAGAAGGGCATCTCAGAAACTGAGGCATACCAGTCCAAGTAGGTTGTTGATTTTCCTTGGAGAAGACAGGTATTAACTTTTAAAGAGACACCAAAGAAAGCACAACAGAGTTCTACAATTGTACAACATGTGGTCAGTCTCCTTAGGCCTTGAGGATAAAACAGTATTTGAGTTTGGTTCTAAAGGGAAGTGGAGAGTGACTTATTGATGGCCCCAGGGACCTAAGTGAATCTATACTCCTGCCACTGGGCTTTTGATTGGGAGGATAGGAGCATTACAAGGACTAGGATGAGGTGTGAAGACTCCTTTCTCTTTATGGCTTTTGATTTTAGTTTTATTCCTTCCTTAGTGCCTTGTTTGAAAGGCTATTGTGCAAACTTTGGTAGAGGTTTCGGTGGGTCAGTCTGAACCTTGATGGGTTTAGTTCTAGTAGAATGTCTGACATTCTGGAATTGCTTGCCCACAGGAGAGCTTCAATCTATGTTTGATTTACACACAAAAGTACCGGCAAATAAATAACCGAATTAGCCAGGACCTCATTATGAACAGGGAGGTCCTCAGGGACTGGAGGGAAGAGGCTGTCAGGAGAGCATTTAATGTGGCAATTCCATTCACACAGTAAATCCCTTGCTATTAAGTTAATGAGTGTAGTGTCACAAAGGAGAAAAGAACATTCCTTGGTTAAAAGTACAGGGATGATGGTTAAGTGCCGGGGCCTAGGGAAGGCGTGGTTTTAGATATCTAGGATTATTAGATAGATGCCTGACCAAGTATTTTGTTGACTCCAAGGAAAGGGTTGTACAGAGGGTCCCTGACTTATGATGGTTTGATTTCTTCCAACTTTGAGATGGTAGGAAAGTGATATCAGTTTGGTGGAAACCACCCTTAGAATTTCGAATTTTGGTCTTTTTCTCCAGGCTGGCAAAGTGCCATAAGATCCTCTCTCACGATGCTGGGCAGGGCAGGGCAGCTTCCAGTCGGACACGTGATCACAAGGGGAAACAACCAATACACTTATAACCATTCTGTACCCACACAACCATTCTGTTTTTCACTTTCAGTACAGTAGTCAATAAGTTACAAGAGATATTCAATACTTTATTATAAAATAGGCTTTGTGTTAGATGATTTTGCCCAATCGCAGGCTAATTAATGTAAGTTCTGAGCACATTTAAGGGTGGCAAGGCTAAGCTATGATGGTAGGTTAGGTTCAGGGAAGCCCCTAAATGCATTTTTGACTTAGGATATTTTCAACTTATGATGGGTTTATCAGGATGTGACCCCATCATAAGTTGAGGAAGATCTGTATCACAGTGCTCAGGTTTAAGATTGATATTATTGTGACCACATCAATCAAAATTGTAAGACTGTCTTTTAATTTTTAGAGAAATGTTTCCTTGTGGGTTTGCAGGTAGAATGGGAAATTGAACACCTTCATTGATAACTTCTTTCTTTCTTTTCCCTTTAGTTTCTTAGTTCTAGAGCTCTTTTAAAATAGAGCTCTTTCAAGGTTTTGGAGGTCTGGCCATGGGCCTATTTCCCACCCTACTTTTTGCTTGCATATTAAATCCTCTCTTTCTGCTTTGAGGCCATTCACAAAAAGATAAGAGGGAGAGCCAAGGTCACATCTGCTTCAAGATTTACTACTGAATGCAACGTATTAAAGAACCTATCCCTAAAGTCTCCATCAGGCTTCTCTTTTTTTGGCTTGAAGAACTGAATCAGAACACTAATTTCCCAGGAAAGGCAAAGGATAGCCTCCGAAAGTCCTTGACCGACATCTGCAGTGTTTCTAAGCCCCTTCAGCTTCCTATACAATTCAAGGTCTTTTAAGTCATCATTGGAGGTCTTCCAATTCTGACTTTTTTATCGAACTTTTTGCAACATATGCACTATTGGTATATATCTGGCCACTCTGGATTACATGTCCCTCAAACTATTCTAAATTCCTCTGCAATGTTCTATCTTATCTAGGCCTTGGAGAGTCTTAGGCAATGGCTTTCAGCTGAGAATGGAACCAGAGCTTAAAATTCACCATAAGAGTTTTTCTCTGTGCCGAAGAAGGTTTCCCTTAAAGAGGTTAAGTGAGGTTTGGGGTACCTGGCTGGCTAGGAGGGAAGGAGAGGGGGTCAGAGGGAGAGATGGGGCAGCAGTAGATGGAAGAATGTAGGATAGAGGAAGAGGAATAGTGTGTTTGAGTTGTGATTTGCGGGAGATCTAAAAGACAGTTTTAAGTTGTTCATATTTTTCTTTTGCTTTGGACAAGGAATCTGTTAAGGAGACAATTTTGGAATCCAATTTCTTTTGGATGCCTCCTCATGCTAATAAAAAAGTGAAGACCGTTGGATGTTTGGAATTATGTTCCCTTTTCCTTCAAAGGCACTTCTCAGGTGAATAACTTTGTTCGTATCAAAAGTTCTTATAGTGGGGCTTCCCTGGTGGCGCAGTGGTTGAGAGTCCGCCTGCTGATGCAGGGGGCGCGGGTTTGTGCCCCGGTCCGGGAGGATCCCGCATGCCACGGAGCGGCTGGGCCCGTGAGCCATGGCCGCTGAGCCTGCACGTCCGGAGCCTGCGCTCCGCAACAGGAGAGGCCACAACAGTGAGAGGCCCGCGTACCGCAAAAAAAAAACACAGAAGTTCTTATAGTGGCCACTGTCTATCTGAATTATCCTTGGTGAAATGATGCTATTTAGAAAGATAAGTGCACAAATTTGGGCAATAGCATCAATACAGGTAAGAAGTTGGGTCCAAGGAAGGCATGGACTGAGGTTTATACTAAGACTGGGAATGTCAGTGGAGAGTTGCTTGTGTATCCTGTGGCTCGGGGACCCCCAACCTCACAGCTAGACCTTACCCAATGGCAACTCTGTTGAACTTACAGTTCTCAGCAGATGAAGGGCGTGGAGAGATCTCTGCTGATCCAAACTCTCACAGACAAAACTAGTCTGAGGAAAGTTCTCATAAGGTGTTGTTCGGTGGCCTGAGACAAAACTTTTCCCTGGGCTGGCTTAGGGATGGACTTATTGGGACCCACACCTGTCCTCTTCACCATGAACTTTATTCTAATATATGCACAACAATAAATGACCAGGATGGACATAGACAAATAGTTGCCTTGTTAGTGATAAGGCGGATATGCACCAAGGAGAAAAGATTTTCAAATATGGTCAGGTAATCAAAGGATTCCTGAAAAGGGTTCCTTATTGCTAGGAGACAAAATAGATTCAGTATTTGGGCAGCTCAACAAAAAGGAGACTTAAAATAAGAAATTGGAACTTGGGCCCAGGACAAGCCTTACATCCCTCATTAGTGAAGCCTGAAAGACCCCTGAGGGGATCGAGGGCCTCAGAAGGGGACACTGTTTCTGAATCAGGGGTCTTGCGCTGCAGTGGTGAAGAGGGTCTCCATTGGATCTCGGTGGAGCTCAATAATTGAATGGTGGCTCCCTTGAAAATACCCTCAAAACAACTTTGTGATAATGTAAAGCTGAGTTCTCATCACAGGAAGGGAGAACACTAACTACTCTGCAGAGCCAGAGTACCATCTAAACTGGGGAGGCAAAGTCGGGATATTTATGAAGTGTTGGGGTCTATTTGAAGGCAGCTCTTCCACTGAGGGGGCTTGGTTAGGGACTGGACAAGAATAATGTTACAATAGTTGAGGATTATTAGGGCAAGGGGAGAGTTTGTTTATTTGTTTTTGTTTGTTTGTTTTTTGTGGTACGCAGGCCTCTCACTGTTGTGGCCTCTCCCGTTGCGGAGCACAGGCTCCAGATCGCAGGCTCAGCGGCCATGGCTCACGGGCCCAGCCACTCCGCGGCATGTGGGATCTTCCCGGTCCAGGGCACGGACTCGTGTCCCCTGCATCAGCAGGCGGACTCTCAACCACTGTGCCACCAGGGAAGCCCAAGGGGAGGGTTTTGAGGCAAGGATTTCAGAGTCTTAGAGAGTGGTTGGATGCAAAATATTGAAAAGTCGCAAAGTTCATTTAAATGTTTTTCTTCTTGAAATTTCTGCAAAAAATGATAGTTACAACTTTTATTATCCCGGGCAAGAGTTTCCTGCAATAGAAAAGTCATGTCAGTGTCAATAGCAAGCTGTCAGGATGTTTGGTTCTTCTTATGCACTGACTCAAAGTTGTATTATACATGATTATTGCAACATCCCCTTGCCCCCATCAAATCACTCCTATTTATACTGGTTATCACAGTGGCCATGAGTCGTTAGGCCATCCAGAGGGAGAGAGAGCCTGATGAAGAGATGTTCTCCCACCTCTTCAGATGTTCTGTCCAGCCTCTTCTTTCACACTATTGTATTTGCCATTTGGGGGTCCCAACAGGAACCCTAAAAAAGTATACTAACTTTGAATATGAATTAAACCTTTAGTTCACAGTCAACAGTCCCTTCATCCACCCAGGTCATCAGGGTATGTGATGTAGAGCAGAATGACAACTGCCTTCCCAGTCTTCTGTAGTCATAGCCCAAATCCTTATATACAGAAACCAACTTTTACTTATTACCGTGATTATTGGCTCATAGCATTTCTGGCCCATGATGTAACTCATGTCTTAATTATCAGTGCTGTGGACTGGCTAGCCCAACCAGCCCTCCTAGAATGTTGACATGAATTCTGCCAGGGGCTGGCTTGTATGATCAGTCTTTCCCTTTGACAGCTGCCAGAAAAGCTGGGGATAATCACTAGATAAGGAAAAAGGCCGTACAAAGGCAAGTTTCAAAGCCATGAATTCTTTGTGCTTGTGTGTAATTAGTAATTATTTGTTATGTTTTTAATTTTATTTTATTCCTTCCAGTTTTATTGAGATATAAGTGATGTACAGCTCTATATAAGTTAAAGTATACAGCATAATGATCTGACTTACATACATCCATCATCTCACAGAGATACAAAATAAAAGAAAAAGAAAAAAAATACTTTTTTTCTCATGAGAACTCTTAGGATTTACTCTCTTAACAACTTTCATATATAGCATACAGCAGTGTTAATTATATTTATCATATTATACATTACGTCCCTAGTACTTACTCTAATCTTATAACTGGAAACTTGTACTCTTTGACTACCTTTATCCAATTCCCCTCCCCCCAGTTATGTTAATTTTAGAATCCTAGAACATTAAAAGTTTCCTATTCCTGGGAGATGAGAGCTCTGGAGTGTCTCCTATCTCCACCCACCCACTTCATGACTGAGATACTAGCACCTCCCTCCATGCACGAAACTCCCTCCCATCAGCCTGTTCTGTTCCCTGGGCTCCCAGGTGACTCCTGCTTCTCTTTGGTGGCTTTTGTGGCATCTTGCAGGACTGCTGCAGTGGTACCCTCCCAAGAATGGGGGCCCATCCTTCCTCCTAGCCTTGGTCAGTACTGGTTCCCTGCCCAGTTACTGCCATCCCGGGGAGAGAAGCCAGCCTCACCCACCAGCACCCAGAGCCTTTTCAGCTCACCTTAGCTGGTCTTTTAAGCCCTACCACTCCCAAGGCCAACCTGAGTGTCTGCCCTTCAGTGATTATAGCACTTTTAGGCCTTAAACAATAGCTTTGCTCTATCTGCTTTTCAAATCTTTCTTTGCTATCTGTTTAAGAACATTTTTTTATTGTGAAAAATAACACAATTAAAGGAAAGTACATAAAACATAATTATTATAAAGCACCTTTTTAAAAAGTTGAAGTATAGTTGATTTACAATATTATGTTAATTTCAGGTATACTACATAGTGATTCAATATTTTTATAATTATGCTCTATTTAAAGTTATAATAAAATATTGACTATATTCCGTGTGCTAGACTAAAGCAAACTCTTGTTTACCACCAACTAGAGTCAAGAAATAGAGTTTTACCAGCTTGCTAGAAGTCTCCCTTTATATCCCTTCCCAAACACAACCCCAGCCCTCGTAAAGGTAACTGCTAGCTTTTATGGTAATTACTCCATTGCTTTCTGATATCCTTTATTAGATTTAGGAAGTTCCTTCTATTCCTAGTTAAAAGAATTTTTTAAAAAATTATGATTGAAGTTGATTTTTACAAATACTTTTTTTTACATTTTTTGAGATAGTCATAATTTTTCTCCTTAAATTTATTAATATGGTGAAATACTTTGATTTGCAAATGTTAAACCATCCTTGCATTTCTAGAATAAGATCAATCTAGTTGTATTAGCTTCCTATTGCTTCTTTAACAAATTACCGAACACATAGTGGCTTAAAACTAGCACATTTGTTATCTTACAATTCTTTAGGTCAGAAGGCCAGAATGGGTCTTAGGGGCTAAATCAAGGTGTTGGCTTAGAGCTGCACTTCTGGAGGTTCAAGGGGAGAACATGTTTCCTTATCTTTAGCAGCTTCTAGAGGCCAGCTGCATTCCATGGCTGGTGACCCCTTCCTCCATCTTCAAAGCTCATCACTCCAATCTGTGTTTCCATGGTCACATCTTCTCTCAGACTCTGATCCTCCTGCCTTCCTCTTATAAGGACTCCTGTGATTACATTGGGCCCACAGGGAAACTACCAGATAGTCTGCCCAGGGCTTCCCTTCCCTGGTGGCGCAGTGGTTGGGAATCTGCCTGCTAATGCAGGGGACACGGGTTCGAGCCCTGGTCTGGGAAGATCCCACATGCCGCGGAGCAACTAAGCCCATGAGCCACAACTACTGAGCCTGCGCGTCTGGAGCCTGTGCTCTGCAACGGGATAGGCCGCGACAGTGAGAGGCCCACGCACCGCGATGAAGAGTGGCCCCTGCTCGCCACAATTGGAGAAAGCCCTAGCACAGAAACGAAGACCCAACACAGCCAAAAATAAATAAATAAATTTATTTATTTATTAAAAAAAAAAAGGATAATCTGCCCAGCTCATGGCCCTTAATTTAATCACATCTACAAAGTCCCTCTTGCCATGTAAGATTGATATTCACAGGTTTTGAGGATAAGGATGTGAACATCTTTGGGGCCATTCTGTCTCTGACATTGGTTGGTTTTTTTTTTGCGGTACGCGGGACTCTCACTGTTGTGGCCTCTCCCGTTGCGGAGCACAGGCTCCGGACGCGCAAGCTCAGCGGCCATGGCCCACGGGCCTAGCCGCTCCACGGCATGTGGGATCTTCCTGGACCGGGGCACGAACCTGTGTCCCCTGCGTTGGCAGGCGGACTCTCAACCACTGCACCACCAGGGAAGACCCCTCTTATCTTTTTCATGTTTATAGAATTTATAGTGATATCTGCTTTTCATTCCTGGCATTGATTATTTGTGTGTTTTCTTTTTCTTGATAATTTGCGAGGATTTGTAAATTTTATTGGTCTTTTCAAAGAACCAGCTTTTGATTTTGTTGATCCTCTCTATGGCATGTTATTTTCCATTTCACTGATTTTTGCTGTTATCCTTATTATTTCATTTATTTTACTGTATTTGGGTTTCTTTTGTACTTCTGTAAGAGTCAGGATTGGCTAAGTTAGGCTGCAGTAACAAACAATCTCCCCCAACTCTCAGGGCTTTCAACAACAGGGTTTATTTCTCACTCATGCTGCCTGTTCGATCCAGGTTAGCTGGGTTCTTTTCCACATTGTCTTCACTTTGTGGCTCACGCTGGCAGAACAGCCACTGTCTAGAGCATTGACAATCATTATGGCAGAGAGAAGAGACAGGATGGTGAACCATATGTAAAAATCCTGCCTAGATGTGACATGTAACACTTCTGTACACATTCCATTGACCGGAGCAGGAAATACAGCTAAACCTGATGCCAGTGCCCAGAGAGAGTGAATCTTTGTGAATAATAATATAGTATCCCATGCCTTATTTTCTAACTTTTTGAAGTAGAATCTTAGCCCATTAATTTTTAACCTTTCTTATTTTCTAATATATGCATTTAAGGCTATACATTTCCCGTTATCAGCTGTATCCCAAAAATATTTATACATAGAAATTTTGTTAACATTCAGTTCAAAATATTTTCTAATTTCCTTTGTGATACCTTACTTGAGCTATGTGTTATTAAGAAGTATTTCTTAATTTTCAAGTAAATGTGGAGTTAAAAAAATTTTTTTTTCTAGTGTAATTGCATTGTATCAGAGGATATGATTTGTATCTCTCAAATCTCAGATTTTTTTAGACCTCACTTTCAACAATGCGATCTTGGGAAGAGGACTTTGAGCCTCAGATGAGACCCTAGCCCTGGCCAACATTTTGATTTTAGCCTTGTGATACTTTGAGCAGAGAACCTAGTTGATCCTGGACTTCTCCCTGAACTGTGAGTTAATAAGTGGGTGTTGTTTTAAGCTGCTAAGTTTG
Source organism: Neophocaena asiaeorientalis asiaeorientalis (assembly GCF_003031525.2). Classification (NCBI taxonomy): domain Eukaryota; kingdom Metazoa; phylum Chordata; class Mammalia; order Artiodactyla; family Phocoenidae; genus Neophocaena; species Neophocaena asiaeorientalis. The sequence continues at coordinate 10,130,342 of NW_020174013.1, read as the reverse complement.
TAGTAATTTGTTATGCAGAAATAGAAAATTAATAGAGTGTTTCTGCTAGTTGATAAATCACTCAGTTTTTGTTTGTCTAAAAATGTCTTCTCAGACTTCCCTGGTGGTCCAGTGGTTAAGACTCTGCACTTCCACAGGTTCAATCCCTGGTCAGGGAACTAAGATCCTGCATTCTGCACAGTGTAGCCAAAAAAAAAAAAAAAGTCTTCTCATCTTTATTCTTTTTTTTTTTTAACTTTTTCATGTCTATATCCAGCTAAACCATCTTGAAGGATGGTTTAGCTGGATATAGAATTTTGGACTAGCAATTTTCTTTTAGCACTTAGACAATATTACACTGTTCTCTGGCTTCCATTGTTGCTGTTGAGAAGTCAGCTGTCTGTTGCTCCTTTGAAAATAATATTTCTTCTCTTCTGCTTATCTTTAATATTTTTTTGGTTTAATTTTTGCAGATTTATTTTAATGTTCCAAGAATAGATTTAATTAAATTATCTTGGAATTTGTTGCTCTTCTTGATTCTGAGCTTGAAGTCTTTTATCAGTTCTGGAAAATTCTTAGTTATTATCTTCAAATACTGTCTCTGCTCATTCTTGGCTCCAAGTAGACTCCATGTAGGTATAAGTAAGACCTTCTCACTGTATTCTGTGTCTCTTACCCTTGCTTTTGTATTTTCTCTCTTGTTGTCTCTCTTTACTTCATTCTAGATAGTTTCCTCTACCATGTTTTCTGATTCATTGACTCTTTCTTCTCATGTGTCTAGACTGTTGTTGAACCCATCCCTTGAGTTTTTAACATCTCTTATTGTATTTTTTTGTTCTCAAATTTTTATTTGATTCTCTTTCCAGTCTGCTATTTTATCACTCTTCTATTCTATCACAGAGGGACATCTTCCTTGACTCCCCCCATAATCACCTTAGGCTTGTTTACATGCCCCACCCCCTGGCCGCTGTGTGCTGCCATGGCAACCTGGGCTCTAACAGGCATTTACCTGTTCTCTTACATTCTCTCTCCAGCTAGACTATACATATCTTGAGGATAGAGAATATTATTTACTCTGTTCTCCAGCATTTATCACAGTACCTGGTAATAGCAGTCACTCAATAAATGTTGTGGAACTCAACTGAACTTTTACTAAAGAAACCTCCTTGACCATCAAACACTGCCCCACTTTGAGGAGATGGAAAAACTTCAGTTAGGTCTCCACTACTCACAACTGCTCTTTGTGTGAGGAGATTCTTCTATGGAGCTAAGAGCTGCTATTTCTGCATCCCGGCTGATGAGAGGAAAGAGTGGAAAGCAAAATAGACACAGAAATAAGAGGCTAGGGGCATCTCAGGTGAGTTTCTGGGAAATTTCTGGGAATGAAGAGAAATTATTGGACAAGATCAAACTTTTCCAGGCTGTGGAGGGGCGGGCTGGAGATGTCGGTGCTGCCACGTCCTGGCGGCAGCTAGTGGAGCAGCAGCCTTGCGGGAGACTGTAGAGCCGGAGGTGGAGGAGGTGGGGCGGCCGCTGAAGCCAGATGTGGATCTAGTGCTGTGTACCCGGGTGGGTGAGAATCTGATGGGCCTGGAGAGGAGCGCCGACTGCAGGTCTATACAGACCTTACTGCAAAGATGAAACCTGATGAAATGCCTATGTTTGACCCAAGTCTACTCAAAGAAGTGGATTGGAGTCAGAATACAGCTACATTTTCTCTAGCCATTTCCCCAACACATCCCGGAGAAGGTTTGGTTTTGAGGCCTCTTTGTACTGCTGATTTAAGTAGAGGTTTTTTTAAGCTACTAGGTCAGCTGACAGAGACTGGAGTTGTCAACCTGGAACAATTTATGAAATCTTTTGAGCACATGAAGTAATCTGGGGATTATTATGTTACAGTTGTGGAAGATGTAACTTTAGGACAGATAGTTGCTACAGCAACTCTGATAATAGAACATAAATTCATCCATTCCTGTGCAAAGAGAGGAAGAGTAGAAGATGTTGTTGTTAGTGATGAATGCAGAGGAAAGCAGCTTGGCAAATTGTTATTATCAACCCTTACTTTGCTAAGCAAGAACCTGAACTGTTTTAAGATTACCCTTGAATGTCTACCACAAAACGCTGGTTTCTATAAAAAGCTTGGATATAGCTGAAGAAAACTACATGTGTCAGAGGTTTCTAAAGTAAAACCTTTTAAGAAAGACATCTGTCAAAGGAGCTGATGCAACAAGGCTACACTCTCTTCCTAGAGTTAAAATATTTTGTTGCTGCAACCCAGGGACCTCCATAAATACTGGATTGAAAAAAACACTGTAATACAAGTATAGTGACATTTAGAAGATTACTTTGGGCTGGTGAGACATGCTGAGTTTAGATTACAGATGAAATTGTTAAGGGGATGATTTTTAACCAAAGGAGTATATTTTTTTGTTTTTTTGTTTTTTTTTTTTTTTTTTTTTTTTTCGGCATGTGGGATCTTCCCCGACCGGGGCACGAACCCACATCCCCTAGCATCGGCAGGCGGACTCTCAACCACTGCGCCACCGGGGAAGCCCCCAAAGGAGTATATTTTTAACTTGAATCTTTTCTTGCACTGTATTTTTCTAAAGTTCGGCTTTATTTCTTAGTAGTCAGTATAGGTAGTAAGAAGTTATATGTCTGCTATCTGTACTGTTCATTAAAAAAAAAAAGCAGGGCTTCCCTGGGGGGCCAGTTTTTTAACTTGAATCTTTTCTTGCATTGTATTTTTCTAAAGTTCGGCTTTATTTCTTAGTAGTCAGTATAGGTAGTAAGAAGTTATATGTCTGCTATCTGTACTGCTCATTAAAAAAAAAAAGCATACAGTGAATAAGGCTGTTTCTTATCACATTCATAAAATTAATATTTTTTTCAAAGAAATATATCTAAATACCACTTAGGGGTGTATCATTTCACATATATTACGTGAAATTGGATGTTAGACATATTATAACTAAATGTAGTTCAGTCCAACATTTGCTGATCCTAATACTATACTGGCAAACCTGGTGAGCCTTTAAAATAAGGAGAAATGAAAATTAACTTCTTATAAAATGTGACAATTTAAATGTACATCTAAAAGTTGATATAATTCTAATGTAGCTGAAGTACCACCTGTCTTACATGTGAAATATAATTATTCATTTGTTTAAAATATCTAAGAGAAATATAAGGTACTTTTTAACCGTGAATTAGTAAATCCTGGCATATTATGTATTTCTAAGCTGATTTCTCATTTTTCCAGGGGTGTCCAAGCCTCTCTTCTGAGTAACATTTTTATGAAAATGGATTACAAATTTGAGTGGAGTATTTTAAAATGTATCATACTGCATTTATTACATTCTTAAAATGTTGATAGAAGCTTTTCTATTTAATGTGATTATAATGGTACTATTATTCTGGTCACTATCCTATTTTGATTTTATTTATTTTAATTATTTTTTTAAGTTGAAATAAGAATTAGATACTTCACTACTGGTTCGAATCTTTTACATTTCATGTTACATTAAACCTGTTCATATGAATAGTCTTTTGTTAGAAAAAACAAACAAACAAACTTTTCCAGGCTGTGGAATTACCCAGCCCTCCAAAGAATGAGGGACTCTTGCTGACATCTAAGTGGTACTGTTTCAGTGTATCTAGGAACTCAAGGCAGAGTGGTTTCTAAGAAAGGAATCTTGTACAACCAGTATGTTGAACACACAGGACTTGTGAGTTGTATTTGTCAAAGCCACTTTATTTTTGTCCTCCACTGACTTTTTAAAAATTTGAGGTATAGTTGACATACAATGTTATATGTTTCAGGTGTACAACACAGTGATTCACAATTTTTAAAGGTTATATTCCATTTATAATTATAAAATATTGGCTATATTCCCTGTGTTGTACTATATATCCTTGTAGCTTATTTATTTTATACATAATACTTTGTATCTCTTAATCCTCTAACCCTATCTTGTCCCTCCCTCCTTCCCTCTCCCCACTGGTAACCACTAGTTTGTCCTCTATATCTGTGAGTCTGCTTCTTCTTTGTTATATTCACTAGTTTGTTTTATTTTTTAGATTTCACATATAAGTGATATCATACAGTATTTGTCTTTCTCTGTCTGACTTATTTCACTTAGCATAATAATACCTTCCAAGTCCATCCCTTCCATGGCTCTTTTTTTTTTTTAAGTTTGTTTCTACATTTTAAAAAATTAATTAATTTATTTATTTTGGTTTCGTTGGGTCTTTGTTGCTGTGCGCGGGCCTTTCTCTAGTTGCAGCAAGTGGGGGCTACTCTTCGTTGTGGTCCACGGGCTTCTCATTCAGGTGGCTTCTCTTGTTGCAGAGCATGGGCTCCAGGTGTGTGGGCTTCAGTAGTTGCAGCACGTGGGCTCAGTAGTTGTGGCTCGTGGGCTTAGTTGCCCTGCGGCACGTGGGATCTTCCCGGACCAGGGATTGAACGTGTGTCCCCTGCATTGGCGGGCAGATTCTTAACCGCTGTGCCACCAGGGAAGTCCCCTTCCATGGCTTTCTAACGACTTCCAGTGGGGGTCAGGATGGTCTTTTCCTGGCCATGTGTAAAAGTCCTGTCAAGCTCATAAATTTTTCTGTGCATCCTTAGGTAAAAGTCCAGGGGTCACTTTAAGTCACAAATGTGGACTTAATTAATCAATGTTTAAATCCTCATTCAAAGATAATATTTCTCTCCCACTCCCACAAAGCTAGGGTCAATGGCAGGTGGGTGGTCTGCAGCCTTGGAGGAGGCTGTGTTCAGTTTCTTCTCTTTCTTACTCTCTTCCTCCTCATCTTGCTGCTGCTTCTGACCTTTAAGGTTGAAGTTGGAAAAGGAGCAGAGGGAAGGGGGATAGGAAAGTTCCTGGTAGAATGGATTTATAAGTTCTACACCTGAGGACCCATAGATTCCTGGCAGATGTTTAAAGCTTGACTCCTAGGGGCTTTCATGGGAGACTCCTGGGAGATTCCCCCTTCTGGGTTCCTCAGACCCAGCTCCCTCTCCTCCTGCTCCTCTGCTTCCCACAGCCTCTGCTGCAGCAGTTGCCTCCCGGCCTCTAACGGCTGAGTCTCTTTTGAGAGACTGGCCACCCTCCTGGTCAGGCTTCACCCCAGGTGGACATTGCCTCTGCCCCCTCCTCATCTGGTCCCCAGAATTCTTGTCTCCTTTGACCTGTACTCTGAGGGTAGAGCGGTTCATGCCCAGATCCTCTTCTGTCTGCCAAGGCTGCTTAGCTTTCCAGGGCCAGCCAGTGGCGGCAGAGGCCACATCAAGTTCCTTCAGTGGTCAGTCTCCTTGAGGCCTCTCTCACTAGACTGGAGTGGAGGGAGCAGGTAACTCCTCAGATTTTCCCAAAGAAATCCTCCCCTCAAAATCGGCCTCCCTGCAACCTTCTCTTCTTCTGACTCTCCTATATCATCTTTCTGGGTGAGGGATTCCCTAGATGAGAGGACCAAGAGACAGGTAACCAGATTTTGAAAATTTCCTTTGAAGATCTGCATCTTTGTGGTCCACTCACACCTTTGATGATCAGTAACTATCATATCTTGGCATTTCAATCAAAATTTCCCTCTTAACATCCTTCGTCGTACTTATTTGTTTTTTACTGGAACAAAAACATCATTATTTTTTCTGATTACAAAATGAATGTATGCTTCTTATAAAATTGAACTAATACATAAATGTAAAAGAATGCAGTGACCCAGGGCAATCCCACCTCCCAGAGATAACTCAAAGGTCGAATTTGCTATGTAGCTTTACACTTTTTTTCTTTGACACACTTGCACTCTTTGTTAATAACTAAAATGGGATTGTAACATACATGAACTCCAAGGAGGCTTTTCCCTTCCACCGTAAGGATATGTAAGCCCTCCCATCACCTATATACCTAAAAGTATCTTGCAGTGAAATAGGAGAAGAGAGAAAAGCTAAGAAAAGCTAAGAGACTGAGCAATTCCCTGGGTAGACTGAGGATCTAAATGGACAGCTTACATTATTTAATTAAACTGTGATTTAGTGGAGTGGACTAAATATAGTTTTCTCTCACTTTCCATCAAGATAGCTGCTTTAGAGGAAATAAGATCAGTTGTAGAAAACCAAAGGGCTGCATTTGTGTTTCATACTAGGGAGTATCATGTGAATTTTCAAATCCCTACTACAAATGAAATTGCTGGGTTGGACAGCATGCACCTTTTCAAGGCTTTTGGTGAGCATTTCCATTGTGAGAGTATACCCTCTCTTACATTTTCCCTATACCCTCCTAACACTGGATATTTACCTTTTTGCCAGTCTAATAAGCCAAAATTAAGAATTAAGCCTTTCTTTGATTTGTAACAATGTCGAGCAAATTTTGCATTAGGTTACGACACATGCTAGTTATTTAGGCAATACACGCTCTCTTTGCCCAAGTTTCCATGTTGATTTCCCAATAAAATCTTAGTTAAGTTTTGCCCCAGGCTCAGTTTTTAATCCAGGCTAAAACAAGTGGGCTCCAGAGCAGACTGTGAGAGGCCTGTTCCTTCCCCAGGCCCCAGGGTATAGGTGGGCCCTGACAGGAGTAAAGGCTGAAGGAGATACTTCCCCAAGGGACTTTGAGAGGCCACCATCAGGGCTGCTTCAGGCCTGATCAGTCACTCTCCTCCCTCCTAGGAGAATCTGCCCCACTCATTCATAGCCCCAAACCATGCCTAAGCAGGTCATTCCATGCCAGGGAACCTTGTGAATTTAGATACGAGTGACCACAAGACAGAAGAGGGGGCTCCTGCTCCAAGGGAAGCCAGGCCACTCATGGACCAATTAGCTGTTATGGATGGCTTGACGCACAAAAATGGCCTCAACCAGATTCTTCTTCCCAGGGATTTCAGCTAAGAAACCCAGAAAGAATTTGCTTGTAAACTGTGGAACTAAAGTTGTAAAGATAAGGAGGTAATGAACTGAGCCCTGGGCAAGCCCAAACCTGGCTGAGTCAGCAGGGAGAGGAAGATAGGCAGAGTAGAGGAGCTGTTCCCCCTGACCCTGGGACCTCTCCCTCCTGCAGCTGGGCCTCCAACCTTGGAGCTGCAGCCATCCTGCCTGACTCTGAGAGCCAGGGGCTGCGCAGCCGTCTGCTGTCCAGTCCACAGGAAGACTACAGTGCCTTCAGCTCTGCTTCAGGCTCACACTTTCTTGTGTCCCCAGTATTTATTTATTTATTTAGTTAGATGTGCTGGTGTTAAGTTGCTGCAGCTTGCAGGCTCCTTAGTTACAGCTTGCTGTCTCCTTAGTTACGGCTTGCTGGCTCCTTAGGTGCAGCAGGTGGGCTCCTTAATTGCGGCACGTGGGCTCCTTAGTTGTGGCATGCAAACTTTTAGTTGCAGCATGCATGTGGCATCTAGTTTACTGACCAGGGATCGAATCCGGGCTCCTTGCATTGGGAGCGTGGAGTCTTATTCACTGCGCCACCAGGGAAGTCCCCATCCCCAGTATGTACCTAGATGTGGTCTCCGTCCATCATAGGTTGCAGGTGTAGATAATACATACCTCTGATCGACTCTGGATTGGCCTCACCAAGCCACTCAGAACACCAGAGGAAAGGTTTTGATCACAAAGGATAAAAAGTATGTGAGCATTTTTTTTTTTAATTTTTAATTTTTGGCTGCATTGGGTCTTCGTTGCTGTGCGTGGGCTTTCTCTAGTTGCGGAGAGCAGGGGCTATACTCTTCGTTGCAGTGCACAGGCTTCTCATTGTGGTGGCTTCTCGTTGTGGAGCATGGGCTCTAGAGCGCAGGCTCAGTAGTTGTGGCACATGGGCTCAGTAGTTGTGGCTCACAGGCTCCAGAGTGCAGGCTCAGTAGTTGTGGCACACGGGCTTAGCTGCTCCGCGGCATGTGGGATCTTCCTGGACCAGGGCTCGAACCCGTGTCCCCTGCATTGGCAGGCGGATTCTTAACCACTGCATCACCAGGGAAGCCCATGAGCATTTCTTGAAGCATTTTGAGCAGATATGGAGCAAGTTTATAAGGACCTTCCAAGAAAAATAAGACAAAGTACACAATAGCATTTTACAATGAACTCTCTCCTTAAACTTGGATGGGAGAAAGTTGTTTATTAAAATCCTCTTGGCAATTCTGGTAATAAACCCAAAGGATGGCATCTAAAATGGACCTGCTTTAATCTCCTCTTCACCCACTCTACCTCCAAACAGTAAAGGATGAGCCATCAATCAGTATAGAGAGGTTCATGTAAACACTCTGCATGGTACTTTGGATGTAAGGCAGCCCCTAAAATCTAACATTCTTCCAGAAGGATCGGAAGGATTCAAACCTTTACCCTTTTCTGAAAAAGAATGCTCTGTCAAAAGAAGTCCCTTTCATTTTAACACATTCCTTTCATCCATGTCAAGGGTGGTGTGAGTGTACTGTTGACCCTGAGAACACTTATCCTAATTACTTACAAAGAATAGTGAAACAACTGATGACTAAGCAGAGGGTTTGAGCTAATGCTTGGAGTAAACACTGTGGCTGGGAAAACTCCAGAACAAGTAACTACCTCCGTTCATGCAGCGGCTGTGATGCTGGAAAGTAACGTATCAATTGAAGTTTTGTAAAAGTAAATATAATTAGAAAAGCAGAAATGATCATCATAGAAAATGCCCTCTATATGAAGAGACTTTTATAATGTGAATAGTCAGGCTGTAACCTATAGTTTATTGGGTTTGTTTAGCCAATGGCTTGTAAGGGTCCTAGTTTCCTGAATCAATACCCAGGGGCTCCAGCTCAACACTCACCTGCTCTGTAAAGCCTTCCCCTCCACCTGGGTTTTAAAATTCACTTTCATTCATCTCTGAACTCAATTTTAATATTGTCTGTGTCCTACATTTCAGCTCTTTTGGCTTTCAATATTCAATTCCTACAATGTCTCTTTTTTTTTTAACGATGTACAATTTAATACATTTTAAAATGCTTCTCTTGCCTCGTCCTTCTTTTCTCTATTTCTATCATTGCGTTATTCAGTATATTTATAATAATCAGAATTTCAGGTATAGGTCAACAGGTGTCACTATGATAAATAAAATTTTAAAAGTTTACCATTCTTTTAAAATTGATATCAAAAGGTACAAACTTCCAGTTATAAGATAAATAAGTACTGGGGATGTAATGTACAACGTGATGTACAACTGCTGTATGTTATATGTGACAAGTTGTTAAGAGTTCTCATCACAAGAAAAAACATTTTTTATTTCTTTAATTTTGTATCTATATGAGGTGATGTATGTTCTCTAAAGTTATAGTGATAATCATTTCATGGCATATGTTAAACCAAATCATTATGCTGTATACCTTAAACTTATCCAGTGCTCTATGTCAATTATATCTCAATAAAACTGGAAGGAAAAAAATACTAAGTAGATAGGAAAAAATGTGATTAACTGCTTCATTCACGAGTCTATCCCTTCATTTACTGTTATTAAAACTGTGTGAGATATTGGGTGGAAAATAATTATTAATGTTACTTAGAGAAGATTAAACCATAATGGTGGGAATCTGGGGGAAAGGCAGGAGAAAAGTCAGCATAGGAACTGGTTTGTGAATTGCCTTCTTCCACCAAGTAAGTCAGTTGATATAGTCAAGTTAATTTATTCTGAGCAGACACGTGTCAACATTTTCCTGAAAAACAAGTGCAGTGTACTGAACTGACCTGTACTTTAAAAAAGTACTGGAAGCTGATTGGAAGCAGCCCAGATCCCTAAAGGCCAGTTCACAGAAGGGTCAGTTAGTTCAATGTCCAAGCTACTCCCAATTTGCCAATGTGTGATTTACCAAAAACTTAACTCTTGAAAATATCCAATGAATATTAAGGTATGTTTTATGAGTATCACAGGGAATATGTGTTATTCAGGATAGTCTTCAAGATATTACTGTCACATATTCTAATTTAAAATATTTCTATTCAATATGTTCTAGAATATATTTTTCTTCGTGTATATGAATATATTTTCATAAATGTATTCACTCTGTTTCTTTCAAAACACCTTAAAATGCCGGTAAAATAAATAAAGCTTTCTGTTCATTGGAAAGCTAAGCTCACAAGAAAGTAGGGAACATTCTCAGTGGTCACAAAACTAAGAGGGAGTTAAATTGCGGGGTAGGGGAGAGCGGGAGTCAGATAAGGTGAGGCGGAGGCCTCTCTGGGGTTTACTGGTCTCAGGATCCAAGGATTTTGAGTTTTAATGGACATATAGCAACAGAAGAGACCTTGGGTTAACAAGAATGAAGAGATAGAGTTGATGCTTTCACAGAAAGTTAGAACTCTGCAAGGGCTGTACCTTTGGTGAAAGCGTGTACCAGAAACAAAACTGCAGAAATGCACAAGGAAACACAGAATCTCCTGGTGGAGCCTCTTGATTTGGTTAAAAAAATTTCCCCTGAGAATTTAAAATTATAGTCTGCCCTTACTCAGGTCTAGAGTTCAATCTTATACTACCTATAGAAACCAGGGGCCCACAAGTTGAAAAATTAACTTAAAAATGGATACCAAGCAGATAGAAGCAAATATAAAATTTCTTTGAAAGGAATAGACTCTCCACTCGGACCACACAGGATTCCCATAGACAAAGCCCCACTAAAGATGAGCTCATCATCTAAAACTACAAAATGCAGGAGGAAATAATCACCATGAGTGAGAACTGAGAAATTCTGAGGAGGGAAGTAGTATGGACCTCGCCTAACATGGTAGCTTCGAACTGGCATGAATATTCCACAGTTAAAATCTTCAAGTTGTCAGAAGAATCTGTCAGTGGCTGAAATTATTTCCTTTGTTTACCCTAAGCAACCCGTTCCGCAGCACACTTCACAGACTAGGCTCTGCTAGATGACAGCTAATCAATTAGCCTCCCCCCACCCAATATCAAATGGAAAGAATCCAAAACCTTGCTGTGCTTAGAGTGTCTGTAGTTTTTTTCTTTTCTCTTATAAAGACCCCCTGCGGTATGTGGGATCTTCCCGGACCGGGGCACGAACCCACAACCCCTGCATCGGCAGGCGGACTCTCAACCACTGCGCCACCAGGGAAGCCCTATAAAGCCCTTTTTGTTGACAACAGCCTAATGACTATTCTCCTTAAAATAAGCAAGTATATCATTTGCATGCAGATAACTAAATGTCTCTGAGGTACGCTTTCACAGAGTCAAAAAGAATAAACACAGCAGCAGGACAAGACCACAATAACTTCAGATAATATTGAACAGAATTACCAGACTATTACAAAACCAGGTTTGTTTGCCCTACTCCGCAACAAGCCAAACACTGAGACATGGAAGTTTGCAGCAGAGAAAGGGTTTATCCACGAGACAGCTAAGCGAGGAGATGGGAGAACAAGTCTCAGATCCGCCTCCCTAAAGGTGAGGGGCTTGGGATATTTACAGGATAAAGAAGCAGGGTGGTCTGAGGCATGGGGAAAGGGGGTTGAAGATAAGAAAAAGGTGAAGTAATCAGTGTTCTGCGCAGGTGTATCTGAGTTACATGCTTCTTCATGAGACACGTGTTCAGAAAATGGTGGCATTAGCATGATCTGATGATGGAGTTTTTGTCCCTCTGACAAAAATAGGTTATCCATCCGACACTTCCACAGGCCCAGTTGAATGGTCAGTGTGCTTGACCAGTTTGAACTGGGCAAGACTAGCTCCATGTTCCTGAAAAACAATTTAAGAAACCATTACTGGGACTTCCCTGGTGGTGCAGTGGTTAAGAATCTGCTTGCCAATGCAGGAGACACAGGTTCGATTCCTGGTCTGGGAAGATGCCACATGACATGGAGCAACTAAGCCCGTGCGCCACAACTACTGAGCCTGTGCTCTAGAGCCTATAAGCCACAACTACTGAGCCCGCGTGCTGCAACTACTGAAGCCCAAGCACCTAGAGCCCATGCTCTGCAACGAGAAGCCACTGCAATCAGAAGCCTGCACCCTGCAACCAAGAGTAGCCCCCGCTCGCCGCAACTAGAGAAAGCCCACGTGCAGCAATGAAGACCCAAGGCAACCAAAAATGAAACAAAATTTTAAAAAATTAAAAAATTTTAATAATAAAAAAAATAAAATAAGAAACCATTACTATAGCGACCCATATGTCAGAGGTTTTATCTGGAGGGGGTGGTTAAAGGAATCTTATGATATATTGCCCAGGCTACAGTGAAGCTTGGAGGGTATGCAATTTGCAAGAACAATTAAAGCAAGCTTGATTAGTGAAGGCAGGTTACAAGTTATTATTTATTAAGCAAGTTATAGTTCAAGGATTCTAATTGATGACTGCCCTCAGTTTCAAGACTATTAAAAAGTATGCTTAAAATAATTAGACTTATCCCTAAGTATTTTATGTTTTGGGATGCTGTTGAAATGGTATTTTAAAAATTTCGTTTTCTACATGTTCATTGTTAACATACAGAAATAACATTGATTATTGTATATTGACCTGCAGCCTGTGGCCTTGCTAAATTTACTTAATAGTTCTATTGTAGATTCTTTAGAAGGATTTTCTATCTGCATGATCATGTTATCTGTGAGTAAAGACCATTTTCCTTTTTCCTTTCCAATCTGTGTGGCTTTTATATATTTTTTTGCAGTGGCTTAAAGCTCTACTAAAATGGTCGATAGAAGTGTTGAAGGCGGACATCCTTGCTTCGTTCCTGATGTTAGGGGCAAAGTATTCGGTCTTCTGCTACAAGAACATTAACTGTGGGGTTTTGTTTTTTAATATGTATTTATTTATATGGCTGCGCTGGGTCTTAGTTGTAGCACTCAGGATCTTTGTTGCCGCGTGTGAGATCTTCCTCATGGCATGCGGGATCTTTTCAGTTGTGGCACGCGGAATCTAGTTCCCTGACCAGGGATTGAACCTGGGCCCCCTGCATTGGGAACACGGAGTCTTAACCACTGGACTACCAGGGAAGTCCCAACTGTGGGTTTTTAATAGATGCCCTTTATCAGGTTGAGAGACTACTCTTCTGTTTCTAGCTTGCAGAACATTTTTATTATGAACAGGTATTGACTTTTGTCAAACACCTTTTTACCCCATCTTTTTAGATGATTGTAAGATCACTTTTCTTACGATAATGTATTTATTTCTTTATTTAGATACTGAAGGAAAAGAGCTCTGAACCTGAAGTTTTATGTGCAACACAGCCAAATTTTCATTTCAATGAGAGAAAGTAATAAGAACGTTCTCAGGCACACAAGGTCTCAGAAGTTTAACACACAAAAATCCACAATGAAAATACCTTTAAAAGAAGTGTTTATGTAAGAGAAACAAATCCAGGAGAACCTTCAAGAGATATGAGATGTCAGGGTGATCAAATATTTTGATAAATTTATTGCTGTTTAAAAAAAAAATTAAAAAGCTAAAACTAAAGAAGAGAATGTTTATCCAAAATAACTAATGTCAAAAATTCCAGGGGCTTCCCTGGTGGCGCAGTGGTTAATAATCCGCCTGCCAATGCAGGGGACACGGGTTCGAGCCCTGGCCCGGGCAGATCCCACATGCCTGGCGCAGCTAGGCCCGTCTGCCACAACTACTGAAGCCTGCGCGCCGTGCTCCGCAATAAGAAAAGCCAATGCAATGAGAAGCCCGTGCACCGCAACGAGGACCCAACGCAGCCAGAAATAGAAAAATAAATAAAATAAATTTATTAAACAAAAAATTCCAAACAAGAACAACATGATGGGGGAGGAGAGGGAGACAAAAGGGGTATTAAAAAATGCTAATGCATTTGACTTGTTAGAAGGGAAGTATATATACTTAGAAGTTTAAGAAACCAACAGTTGTGGGAATTTTCATCAGGAGTTATGTGTTCTTTGATAATAGTCAGGGATGGAAGAAGTGGGGTCATTAAATACAGATAGGTATCATTCCCAGCACCCCAGTTTATAGTATAGCTGAAAAAGAACATCCCAAGAGAAGCCAGAATTCCAAACTTTTAGCACCATGTTTTGCCCTTATCAGAAATATGAATAAGAGACGGAGAAATACAAAACCCTACCCCACTGCCTTGATTAAGCAGATTTTACTGACATCAGTATTTTGAATTGCCCCCTTTGTGGTTATCCTGAGGTTCTTATACCCTGGGACAATGCATCTTAGTAAGATTCAGGGTGGCATTTCATTGTTTGAAGCGGGGAGGGAACATGACTGTGAAAGGGACAAATGACGTGATGTTCTAAGGCAGGTCCTTATCAGGCAGGTCAGTTTTAGTGCAGTGCATAGAAAAAACGGACAGGCTGGAAAGTAATCTCTAAAACTACCCATGCCTGAGCACCCTTGGAATATCTGTATGTACCCTCTAGTACTCATGCTCTGTATGAACAGTGATGGGTCATTATGAATGAATGGAGAATTTTTTAAAAATTAATTTAAAAAATCACCAACCCAAAATTTAAAAATCTTGCCTCAAACGAGTCAGAGTCTCTAAAAATGTCCTAAAAGATCTCTTTTGTCTTAGAGCTCCTGAACACAAGCAGCTAAAATCCAGATGCAGTGTCTGATACTGTGGTAATCTATATTATAACGTAAGATGAATTTACAAACTGTCAACTTAAAAAATGCACAATGGGCTTCCCTGGTGGCGCAGTGGTTGAGAGTCCGCCTGCCGATGCAGGGGACACGGGTTCATGCCCCGGTCCGGGAAGATCCCACATGCTGCGGAGCGGCTGGGCCCGTGAGCCATGGCCGCTGAGCCTGCATGTCCAGAGCCTTGCAGAGCTGGTATATATATATATATATATTAATTTTTCAGCCGGGAAATACCTATAGTCAAGCATACATCTTCGTAAAAGATTACTGCTAATGACAAAGAATAGATATCTATGTCTGGGAAGATACAAGAATTTGGGATCATTGAAATTCTTCCTCAAATGTGCGTCTTAATTATCTAGGGTCCCGCGTATCCAAAGCACAGAATGTCTCATCATGTTTTTCCCGTCGGGAATTCTGCTCAGGGCGCACCACTGGTGGACAACTATAGTGGGTTACGACTTAACCCTTTGTATAAGGGGATGAGTGACACCCTTTGTTCTTTTTGTTTACAAAACGAATCCTGTCTCTTACGAGAAAGTTATGGCGTTGATGAAGAACATATGGGACCTTGGGAATTAGGATGGGGGAATCTAGGTGGATTTCAATCTGAGTACCTGGCATTCCTAAAACTCACTGGGTCTCCCTTCCCAGTAGAGGCAGCTTCTTCCTTCCATCCTCTGATCCCTTGCTGGTACTCTCTATTAGCTGAGCCAGCAGGAAGCCAGATGACAGGGAAGGCTAGGAAATGCAACCCACTGGGGTCAGCCTGCTTGTGATGCAGAACACAAGAGGGGAAGAGTGAGGAATGACTCTGGAGGCAAATACACCCAGGACAGGACACCCCTGTGCTTTCTGCATGTGCCACTAATGTCCAAAGTTCTGCCATGGCCTGTCTCTGTCAGGTGGATCTACTTTGCATTTTCCTCATCCCAGGTCTCATCTGGTGTGCTTTGCTCTCACACCTAGCCCTCTTGGAGGGCTTTGGAAGTCTTGCCTCCTTTGGCTGAACCATGCTGGGGTTTGAGGGCTTGAGGGCTTGAGGATGCTCTCAGGCCCATCTTCCTAGACATCACTCTCAGAATTGCTTCTCCATTGTTCAGGTTCCATACTGGGCCCCACGGGGCTTGCCACCTCCTGGAAAACACCCAAGGGAGGGCTTCCCTGGTGGCGCAGTGGTTGAGAGTCCGCCTGCCGATGCAGGGGACACAGGTTTGTGCCCCGCTCCGGGAAGATCCCACATGCCGCAGAGCGGCTGGGCCCGTGAGGCATGGCCGCTGAGCCTCCGCGTCCGGAGCCTGTGCTCCGCAACGGGAGAGGCCACAACAGTGAGAGGCCCGCGTACCGCAAAAAACAAACAAACAAAAACACCCAAGGGAAAGTGGGGACTCTACCCTGGTCTCCTCTCAAACCTAACCCAAGTCATGAGCCCTTGAACCAGCTTGGGATCATTTTTAAAGGGATTCTGCCCCAAAGAGTATCTGTTGGACTGCTAGGGAAAACCAGATATTGAGAGAGAACCACGAGCCTTCCAAAAGAGAGGTGCTACCCATGTCAGGGGGACTGCAGTGAGGGGTCCAGCAGGGGAGCCACACAAAGGCACTCAGCATTAAACATCAGTCAGATGGAGTGGGGGAAGCAGAGCCGACTTACCGTACCAGTTAAGTAACAACTTCCTTATCCCCCTTACTCTCCAGTCCATCCCCCCACTCAACCCTAGTCTGGTCATAAACAGCAGCTAGCGAGATGGGGAAGAGTTGGTGATTGAGAGAGAGGAACTTGGTTTTCTATTAGACAACTTTCTGTTCTACTTTTTTCTAGCCACATCCATGTGTAACTTAGATGCAAAAATTTTTTAAATTAAAATTCATGAAATGTACATTAACCATTGTATATAATCAAATAATTATGCAGACCGTACCACTCTAAATGAACAATCTCCAATTTCAACTGAGTCTTCAACTCAGGCCAGGAAGTCTTCTATCTCCTTTAGGCAGCTTGCTTTCCCAGTTACACAATGATGATTTCAAACTTTGACCCAATCAATCTACCTGCCCTTCCCCCAATCACGGCTCTCTCAGAAAATAGCCATGCCTCCCACATTTCAGGCTAACACCCATCTGGGCTTTGTATCCATTCTCTCCTGCCTCCTCAATAACCTTGTTCTTTCAGTTTTGTCCATTCTGCTCTTTACAGTCTCATTTTTGCTGGCTCCTTCCCAAAAGGATTTAAACATGCACAAGGCCCTCCACCTTAAAGACAACACTTCTGGATCCTGTGTCCCCCTCTAACTACTTTCCTTTCCCTCACAGCCAAGCATGAAAGGCCTGCCCATACTTGCTGTACCCAGTCTTTCCCACCAGCCACTCACCACCCACTGTACGTTGGCTGCTGCCCAGCACTCCACGTAAACTGCTCTCTGAGCCCCCAGTGACCTCACACTGATAAATCCAGTTCACATCTGAGTCCACATCTTGCTGGACCTCTGTATCACTTGAGAATGCTTTGGATTGCAAGTAACTGTCTTCGAGTGGCTTAAACAAATAGGAGTTCTCTGCACATAACAGGATATCTGGAAGTAAGCAGCTGCTGGTGTTGGTTCAGTGGCCCACAGTGTTAGGGCAGCCTTTCTAAATTCTCTCCCACTTCCGTCCATGATTGAGGATGACTGCTGAGACGGTACGTCCCCATTCAGGGCTGGAGGAAGGGGAAAGGTCTGTACCCGTCACTTGTCTCTTTTATCAGAAAAGCAAGATTTCCCAAGTTCCCCTTCTGTCTCATTGCCCAGAACTATTGTTACCTAGCCATCTAGCTGCAGAAAAGATGGGGAAGTGAGTGTTTAACGTTTTTTAGCCTTCATTGTGGAGACAGACAAGAGAGAAGGGTGTTGAAAATGGAAACTGGGCTACCACCGACTCAAACTCATCTGCGTTGGCCCGGTGTAGCTCTTTGGTTACCTGAAACCCATGCGCATCCCTCTTTCTCACATACACATCTGACATGCGGGGAGCTCACTCCATAAAGGAGGTAATCCTAAAGTCCCAGCCAGCTCCTACATACAGCTGGGAATCCAGGTACTCTGTGTACTGTGCAGGCCCCTTTCAGGTCCAGATGTGGCTTCTCATGGTTGGATGATTTAAGCTAAAACAAGTTCATTTTTGGCTACAATGAGAAAGATGGGACGTACCAAGTGTTGGAGAGAAGGGGGACCAATAGAACTCTTGCTGGAGTGTAAACTGACAGAGCCACTTGGAAAACCTTTTGGCACTATCTAATATAGCTGAACATCTGCGTTCCCAGGAGCCAGCAGTTCTACTCCTAGGTTAATACCTGACAGAGACCTGAACAGTTGTGCAAGAAAAGACATGTTCTACAATGTTGAAGTAGCATAATTTATAACAACCTAAAATTGGAAACCACCCGGATATCCACTGACAGTAAAAGGGAAAAGAGAATAGCATACAGAGATGAGAATGAATGCTCTAAATCTACACACTATGAATGAATCTCAACATAATGTTGAGTAAAAGAAGCCATAGATAAAAGAGTATGTACTGTGTGATTCCATTTATAGAACATACAGAAACAGGAAAAACTGCTCTGTGGTATTAGAAGTCAGGATAGCAATTACCTTTTAGGAAGAGGGTGGTGCTTGGAAGGGAGCACAAGCGGGTCTCCTAGGGTGTTGGTAATGTTCTGTTTCTTGATCTGGGTGCTGGTTATATGGGGGTGTTCAATTTCCGAAAATTTATTGAGCTGTATGCTTTTCTGTATGGGTACTTTTGTGTATACTATTCTGAAATAATAGAAAAAAACCCCATATATTTACATATATGCCCCTGGTTCCTGGCACAGAGCTTCTAAAATGCTTGTAATTTCATAAGTGATAAGAAGCATCTTTCGTTCTAATACTTGGCCTGTGACCCTGGTTCCAAATCCTTTGGAATTTCCTTGGTGATAGGAGTGTCCTTTGTTCTAATATGGTGACCCTTGGTGGGCCCCTGTATGGCTTCAGGATGGGTCTGATCACCATAAAGACCAAATCATGATTAGACACTTTGAGCTTTTAGCTCTACCCACTATCCTCCAAGAAGGGGAGAGGGACTGGAGATTGAGTTAATGATCAATTATGCCTATGTGAGGAAGCCTCCATAAAAATCCCAATAGTACAGGGTTCGGAGAGCTTCTGGGTTGGTGGAACACATCCACGTGTCTGCAGGATGGGGCACCCCAGCTCCAAAGGGACAGAGGCTCCTGTGCTTGGGAACCTTCCAGACCTCACCCTATGTATTTCTTCATCTGACTGTTCATCTGTACCCATTATGATATCCTGTGTTATATAATAAACTGGTAAATGTAAGTGTTTCCCTGAGCTCTGTGAGCTGTTCTAGCAAGTGATCAAATCCCAGGAGGGAGTCATGGGAGCCTTCAATTTGTAAAGTCGGACAGAAGTCATGGGTAACCTGGGGACCTACTAATTGTGCTTGGCATCTGAAGTGGGCGGCAGTCTCATGGGGCTGAGCCCTTTACCTGTGGGGACTGTACTAACTTCAGTTAGTGTCAGAATTGAATTGCATTGTAGGACACTCAGCTGGTGTTGTAAGGAATTGCCTGGTGTGGGGAAAAACCACACATCTGCTGTCAGAAGTATTGTGTGTGTGAGTAAAGGGAAACAGAAGTGTGTTTTTCCTAAACAATCATGCATCAATAAAATGTAAAAAACAAAACCAAACAAAAAATACAGGGAAACACATTCAATGCACAATGTGAAAAAATAATAAATGCTTCCTTTCAGAAAAAAAGAATGGAAAATATGCAGTATCCCCCAGTCAGTGGCAGTGTATTAAGTTCTTGTTGGGAAATCTGGCAGCCCTTCCCTTGTTTAAACAGGAACAGACCAATGTTGACCAGGCTTGAGATTTTAGGGACACATGATTCCCTCAATCATTTGTTAGGCTTCTGGTCAATACTATACATGAGTAATCACAAAACTTATCTAGGGAGTCTTTAAATGGTTTTCTAATGAAAGATTATATTTCCCCCCCAAATAATTAATATATTTACTTGATTTTTTAAAAATTAAAGCCAAACAAAAAGATATAAAATGAGGTCTTATTCTCACCTCTGTTCTCTTTCATTAGTTTCTTGTGTATACCTCAAATGTTTCTTTCTGCAAAACAAGCAAAACCAACTATTAGAGTATTTAAGTCTTCTAGGGGCTGGTATCTGTGTGCTTAATTGCAGTGGAGACAATTCAAAACAAAGAAGGTAGAGAAGCCACCTATAGTCCATCTTTGCTACCTTGGGCCTCCATCTTCTCTCCTGATAAAGCTGCCTCTTCCCTGTCTCCATTTGTGCTGGCTTCAGCTTGGGTATTTAAAGAAAATTATTTATTTCAACCCAGCAAGTCTCCAAATTGTGGGACTCAGCTAATTTAGGTTGTAAACTGCAGGTAAGATGTTCCTTTCCCACCAAGGCCTTAATTTCTTTAATCTCTGCTTTCCAATCAGTTATCTCTAATCTGGATTTGCCACTCTCTTGACGGACTTTGCCGAAAGCTACTTAAAAAAGGAAAAAAAAAAAGCCAACAGTCATGACTGTTCTGTGTTGTTCCTGAGATTTCTCCTGCAATACAACTTTGGTTGGCATGTGGGTTTTTCCCAAGGTCCAGCAAGTGACAGCAGTTCAACGGTTTACCTACTGCTTAACATGTAGGTCACCAACTTTCCATTTGGAATAGAGTCTTTACCACTGGCTACCTTAACCTTCTGTTAGCCAATTTCACGTTTTAGTATCTGGTTTTTTTGTGTCCTACTTCTGGTACCAAGTTATTTGCCTGTTAGGAATGGGTTCAGCTATTCAGTTATAGAATTCTCACCAGTTATATAATTCTCATTCAGTTATAGAATGCTCACCTATAAATGGCTTAAACAATTGACTCATGGACTAAAATGGGGCAAGAATGAAGGTAGGTAGCAGATGACAGTTTCCTGGATGTCAATTATACCACAATAAAGTTGAGGGGGCAAAAAGGATAGCTCCTCAAGTTTGGCTTGAACAACTAAATGGATGGCAGTGATAGTCACTAAAATGGGAAAAACAGAGAGGTACACGTTTGGGGGTGAAAATGAATATTTTGGTGGGACAAGTTAAGTTTGCGGTGCCAGTTGGACACTCGTGTGGAGATGTCAAGTAAGCAGTTGTTTAGAGGAGTCAGGACTTACAGGCAGAGGTCATTGTTAGAGATCTACCTTTTGGAGTCATCTGCTTGCAAATGGCAGCTAAAGCCATATGACCAGATGAAATCACAGAAGGACAGTGGGTAGGGAGACAAAGAAGGGGACTAAGGATAGAACACTAAGCACTCTGATATTTACAGGTGGAGCAGAAGATGAGAAGTTAGTGAAAAGAACCCAAGAAAGAATAGTCAGTGAGGTAGGAGGAGGACCAAGAGTACATGGCATCAGAAAACAAAAGAAGAAGGTGTTTCAAAGTGGGGATAGCTGACTGTGAGGAATAGTACTGAGAGGGCAAGTAAAAACAGAGGAGAAGCACCACTGAATTTGCATGGAGATTGTAGTTTCAGCAGTGTAGTGGGGAAGAAACCAGAGCAAGATTATATGATCGTGGGGATGGGCTATTAGAGGGGGAGTAATTGGTGATTCGAGAGAGAGAGAGACAGAGGATAAGATCCATAGAAAAAGTGTAAGCGTTGGTTAAATAGAACGAGAATGCTTTATCCATCAGACACTGAGCTTGTTGAAGAAAGAGATCATATCTTGTTTGTATTTGTTTCTCTGGTAACTCCTAGCACAGTGCCTAGTACCTAGGAGGTACTCAAGAAATGTTACTGAATTAATGAATAAATGAGCAAATGGTAGAATGGATGCATGGCAGAGGGAGGGCTGAAAAATGAACTAGATCTATAACTAACTCAAACTTCAGGGGAAGGAAAGGGGAAGGAGCCTGGAAGGAGCCTGGAATTAATAGGATTTCTTCTATCCTACAAAGCCCCTGCTCTCTTGCCACACGGTCAGGGAAGGGAGGAAATAAAGATTTCTGAACTTCACTGGAAAAACAGTGCCTTCTCTGGGCTGTTAAGCTATTAGACCATGTTTTCACCATCCATGTTTATTTCTTCATTCTGCCAACACATAAAAAGATAGGAAGCCCGGGTGCCTTGTTCTCCCAGTTCCCAGACACCCGACATGGTCCTCTCAACCAAGTCCCTGCATCTTCTTCAGTCCCTGGCTGAGACCCTGGCAGTTCCATATTTCCTGGGGTTATTTGGAATTTTTCCTTAGAGATGCATCTTACCTATCTAAGGATCAGTATATCCGAAGTACAAAAAGTTTCCTGTTTTCCTCCATCCTGAATTCCCTTCGGGGCACACTGTTGGTGGTCAATTGCAGTGGCTAATGGCTTGATCCTTGTAGAATTGGAATGGCACGCAACATTTTTTTCCTTTACGCTATTATTTTTCTTCCCAACTTGCAGTCAGAGGAACCCAGGAACCTGTAAATGTGGAGGTGGAGGTGGAGTTGGAGCTGAAAGCCAGTTTTGACACCCGCTGCATCCGCTTTCGCCACCTTAGGTCCTCGCCCTACTACGTCCCTGGGGGCTTCCGGGGTTGCCTAGCAACCTGCGGGGACTCTGGGGGTTCAGGTGGCCCAACCGAGTGTCGCCCTCGGGAAGGTAGGCAGAAGAAATGCCTCCGCCCAGCCCTTACTGGGCCTGAGCCCGTTACACGCGGAATCAGCCCAGCGGCCCACACTGCCCGGCGCCGGGCAGGGGCGGGGCCCGCGGCGCCAATGGGCGGGCGGAAGGGGTGCGCGTGCGCA
>NW_020174013.1:9992119-10107866 GCF_003031525.2 Neophocaena asiaeorientalis asiaeorientalis | reverse complement strand
TCTGAGGACGGGTGCTGGTGAGGCTCACGCCGTAGGGCTTCGTGTCCGGAGAAGGCTGTTTGGCAACTGCTAGCTGCGAGGGTGAGTGAACCAGGGAGCAGCCGCAATCTGGCTGCGGCCTGTGAGGCCTGTGACCCGACCTTGGAGGAAGAAGTCCGTGGGACGGCATTCAGGGGTCCGCAGCGGGCGGGATCCCGGCGTCCCTTCGGGGGGCTCGGGGCTTCTGGCTCAGGTTGGGAGGCAGGAGCGGCCTGGGTGAGGGTATCGGACCCCAAGTCGGTCCGGGAAGCTAGCCGACTAGGAGCAGAGCCTCTCCCCCGGGGCATATGGGCCCGATCAGGGCCAATCTCTGCCCTCTTGGAGACCTGCCGTGGACCTGCGCGCGGGCCTGAGTCGTAGCTCTCCATCTGCTCCTGTACCCCATCTCTCTCTGGAGGAGACAATAAACAGGTCCTGTCGGGCGGGCGAGCTTGGTCAGGCCGTGCCAGGGGAGTGGGGAGGCAGGGGGAGCTTGTATTCCCCTCTAGTATTCCCTGTCTGGGCATGGCACCCGCCATCCACCCAGTTGCCCAAGCAGAAACCTGGGCATCATTCTCACCTCCTACACTCTTTACCCACCCGCATCGATTTTATCACAAATCTCTCTGGGATACACCCACTTCTCCACGCCCAGTTCCTCTGCTCTAGCTAGTTCAGGCCACCTTCATCTTTCCCTTGGACTACTCAGTAGCCTCCTGACTGGTCCCCTGTATCCCTTCTCCATCCTCTGTAGTTTGTTATGTAGTGGAAAGCCAGAGTGATGGTCTTAAAACAGAAATCTGATCACGTCACCAGACCCCTCTCCCCATTCCCTTATCACCCTTCCGTGGATTCCCATTGCTCTTATAACCTCTTGAACAGGGCTTACAAGGCCCTTCGTGACCTGTCCTCTTTTTACTTTAACTCATGCATCTCCACTATACTGTGTCTTCGACCATATTGAAAGCTTTTTATTTCCCAAATTGGGTCAAGTTCCTTCTAGGCTTAGGTGTTTGTTACATTATGTTCCCTCTACCTGAGATGCTGTCCTTTAGCACCTTGAAAAAAAAATCATTCTTCATGCATTAACCCAGGTGTGGGTTGGGGCTTCTGTGGTACCCCAGGGCTGTTGCACGAACTGGTCTTTCTTTTCCAGCAGGCTGTAATCTGTGTGACAGGAGCCTGTCTGGTTCACAGCCCTATCTTTAGAACCTTGTGCAGCACCGAGCTGTTAATGAAGAGTGTTAGCTAAATGTATAAATGAAGCATGGCAGCTCCCTGGGCTCCCCAAATGAACAAAGAGATCAAGTTATTAAATGCCTGCTTTTTCAGAACCAGTTCTCAATCCCCAACCCATGTAGAGGTTTCTTTGCCTAGGAACCTGGTTCTTTTCTTGCTTTCAGTCCAGGACCATGGTAGTTTTAAATGGGGAAATGCCAGTCAGGTTTTTCTTTGGCATCACCTCTGGCTACAGGATGTGTGGCTGCTTTGAGGTTGATTCTCAGCTGAGGGCCCCAGCAGGAGAGAAAAGTGGCTAGCAGCTGCTGTGGTTTTTATGGGAGGAAGGCTCGCTGCAAACTCTTAGGTGTTGGTAAGACACAATGAGCGTGGGCCTGGCCAAACCACTGGTGGGACGGCTCCAAAGGGAAGTTTTTTTTTGTTCTTTTCTTTTGCGGTACGTGGGCCTCTCACTGCTGTGGCCTCTCCCTTTGCGGAGCACAGGCTCCGGACGCGCAGGCTCAGCGGCCATGGCTCACGGGCCCAGCCGCTCCGTGGCATGTGGGATCCTCCTGGACCGGGGCACGAACCCGCGTCCCCTGCATTGGCAGGTGGACTCTCAACCTCTGTGCCACCAGGGAAGCCCAGTTATTTTTTTTAGTGTAGTCAGATCCTCTGTGATAGGGAACAGGACACCTAGGTTGCAGGATCCACTGCCCTGATTCAGAGTGAAGGTGTGCTATACCAGGTCGGCTCAGCACTTTGTAATAAATTCACTAGGGTAAAGGAGAAACAGAGAAAATAGGTTCCCTGTCTTCAGAGAGGGAGAGAAAAGAGAAAAACAAACGGAGCACAATATGTGACCATATGTTAAGGCCAAGTGAGTGTGAGAGACTGCAGACTGAGGTCAGAGGAGGGAACAGTTGGTCTTGGCTGGGAGAACACAGAGGTGACATTTGAATTGGGCCTGGAAGGAACAGGGAGGACGGACAGGTGGAAACAGTGGGAACAAATGCTCTGGGACTGGAAGAGGCTGCTGGAGCTGTGAGGGAAGCCCAGTTACAGTCACGGCACTGCGGGAGCTCCCTGCCATCAGTGGTCTAGCGCTTCCTCCCAGGAATGACGCTTCTCCTTGTGAAGCATGTCTCAGTGGTTGTGTTCCACTCTCTCAGAAATCTCTCCTCTGGATTTTTCTCCAGCCTAGCCTTTAATTTCTCAGAGGCCAGTGAGCCCGGGAACTCCTGGGGCTTATCTGCCAAGCTCTTTGCTTATGGCCTTGAGCTAAGTAGTTGGAGTGTGGATGATGCAACTTGTTCTTTCGGTGGAAGGAACTTGCTAATATTTCCTTTTCAATGTGAGTGGTTTAATTTGTTAAGTGGCAGTCAGATTCCCTGTGCTCCTTGTAGCACTTGTAGGGGGGAGTTTCTCTTCTGTGTTTGTAGATTTGTCTTTTGTTGTGGTCTAATGGTTAGAAACCTGCCACAGCAGACCAAAATGGGCTACGTCCAAAATGTATGGTTCTGGACCTTTATCCTGTCTCCTATGAAGAGGGACTCAAGCACTTGGACTCAAGCACTTGGACTCAAGCACTTGGTTGCTTTTTGGTGTTATTTAAATAGAACCTCTCCCCCGCCTACCCCACCCCTATCTGATATACTAAGTATCCAACCACATAGTTATAGGAAATGGTGCCATGGGTCCGATGACCGCTCAGCTTTTCTATCTGATAGATACCTCCAAAACTAAGTTTCATCCTCAGTTACATTGACATCAAAACTCGGCAGCGTTATCTGTGAAGGTGATAATCCCCCCCAGCTCCCGAGGACCGTGCCACACAGGCTGAGAATCACCAGCCTCTGTGCAGGCACTGTGCCCAGTGCTGGGGATGTGGGTGCAGTCCCCGGCCTCACAGAGCCCAGTTCCGCAGGGGGCACTGAGAGGTAATCAGGCATTTTCAAGGTCATGTGCACAGCTGTTGTCAGCGATGGACAGGACCCTTCTGAAGGGAATCACTTAGGAGCATATGGGAAGAACGCCTAAGCCAGACTTGGAATTGAAGAAGGCTTGCTGGAGAAAGAGACATCTAATGCATAGGAATCTGAAAGACTTGGGAGGAGCTGGCTTCCCCCTCTGGTCCCTCTTGTCCCAGAACTCTATGGTGTGTGGTCAGAACAAGTTGTTCTGCTCTAGTTGGGGCAGTCTCTGCTGAGAGTAACTTGAGACCTTGTTTTCTGGTACCAGGTACAGTGACAGTGGCCTCATCAGGATCTGGACACTTTTATTTGGTAAGATTTGGATGTAGTTTCTGGCTGCTCCTGAATTATTTTGTAGAGATGAGACTTAACTGGAATCCCCCTTTGTATTCCATCCATATAGTCTGGAACAAAATTATGGGATGAATTGCATTAAATACATATTTGTAAAGACAAAACATGTTTATAGTAGAAATTTTAGAAGCAATAGAAAAGTAAAGAGAAGAAAAATCAAAATCACTCCTGGGGACTTCCCCTGTGGTCCAGTGGTTAAGACTCCGAGCTTCCACTGCAGGGGGCGTGGGTTAGATCCCTCGTCGGGGAACTAAGATCCCACATGGCATGGGCAAAAAAAAAAAAAAAATCACTCCTAATCTCGTAATTCAGAAAATAATCTTTGTTAATAGTTTTTAGTCATTGTTCTGTGTATGAGAAATATACATACATTGTTTTGGTTTTTACAAAAATGAATTCTTTTTTTTTTTTTTTTTGACTGTACCATGCGGCTTGTGGGATCGAAGTTCCCCAACCGGGGGTTGAATCAGGCCCACAGCCGTGAAAGCACTGAGTCCTAACCACTGGACTGCCAGGGAATTCACCAAAAATGAATTATTCTTTACAGACTTTATAGCCTGCTCTTTTTCTCTTGGTATATATTGAACATCTTTTTCTGTTTCTGTTATGAATTATGACGATTGCATTATGATGTCCCTATTCAGTTGTGAGACTAGATGCTTCTTTTTATACCCTAGAAGTTATACATCCCAGTGACCATTGTCTCCTTAGGGAGGATACTGCTGATATCCAGCAAAGTGGGTTTGGGAAATTTTCTTAAACATTGTGGGGATGGCATTCTCCCAGGGTCCTACCCTACAGAGCCTTTCAGGGCGGGTCAGAGGGGCTGTAACACCTCAGTGGAGGTGGCGACGGCTTCGGAGCTGAGCCCTGTGTGGCATGTGTGAAGGTCTGACTAGTACCTTATGCTTTCTCTTTGCTGCTCTAGGTTTTTTGGCTGCAGCTGGCCCCTTAGAAATCACTGGCCCTTATTATCCAGGGAAGTGAATGTGTGAGTCAGGTGTTTCCTTTGTGTTGTATGGAGGTCTCCTGGCTATCCTTCACCTTCCTTTTTGAGGTCAGCCTGTAAGCCCCTGGAAAGACCAGGACTTTCTGTTTAACAACAGTTAGTAAAGGCCTGAGCCTTGGTGGGGATACGGATGGGAACAAAGCACTCCTTCCCTCGGGGAGCTTGCTGTGTAGCCAGTTGTGTCTTCTTGTTGACCACGATTCCAAGTCTAGCCAAACCCCAGAAGTACTTGAGGAAGCTAATTCCTATGGAACTCTCCTCTCCAGCGTTCTTTCACCTGGTTCAGTTACTTGCCTCCGTCACAGCCCTGGGAGGTGGACAAGGCAAGGGTTAACGTCCTCTTTTCCGTGTCCACCACTGCGGGCCTTGATCTGACCCGCCCCGTTGCTTCCCTCAACCCCCGTCTCTGGACTCAGTCCATCTAATACTTCCCTGCTCTGCTGCCAGCTGAGCCACTGTGAAACCAAGCTCTGATCTCGTCTCCCATTCATGAACCCTCAGTGGCTCCCATTTATCCCCAGGAAACTTCAGCCCCCTTGGCCTAGCGGGCAAAACCACATCCAGCACGGCCTGGTCAACCTCTGCAGCCTGTTGTCCACCATTTTGTCTATTTCATACCCTCTAAGCTCCAGCCTGACTCAACCACTCGGAATTTCTCTCCCACTTGTCTGCACCTGCCCCTCTGCTCGCACCTTCCCTTCGTCCTTCAGTCCCTGCACATCCACTGCGTGCCCATCCATCCGGGCCCTGCTGAAGTATCCCCATGTCTGTTAACCTTCTCTGGCTTTCCCTCACCCAAAGGAAACTTCTTCCTCTGAACTCTCAGAGGGTTTAATCTTCCTTTAGTACACCTCACTTTGTGCCTTCATTCGTGCTCTCAGTAGGAAGTATTTCTCTCGCCAGACTATAAGCTGCTTGTAGGCAGAAATACTCTCCAAATCCCTATAAGCTCTCATCAAGTTGCTTGGCCTTCCAAAGGGGCGTCAGGAAATGTCATGGACCTGCCTTCCCGTTTGAGTGATGGGGACCTGGAGAGCGCAAGGTCACCCTGCAGTCTGGCGCCAGAGCTGTCCTGGGCCCAGGCCTCCTCTTTCCCAGGCTTGCTTCTTCACCCAGGTTCCCAGGAGTGCGCTGTGTCAAGTCTTGAAAGAACCTCAGTTCAGTTCTGGTGTTCTCACCTTCATCTTCTGTGTTCCCCACCTCCCAGGTACTGGTGACCATGAGATCTCTGCAGCTACTCAGAACCCCCTTCCTGTGCGCCCTGCTCTGGGCCTTTTGTGCCCTGGGTGCCAGGGCCGAGGAGCCCGGGGCCAGCTTCTCCCATCCCGGCAGCGTGGGCCTGGATAAGAGCACAGTGCATGACCAAGAGTACGTATTCAGCCGGGGCTGTGGTCCAGGGGCCTCCCCGTCTGCAACTGCAGCCAGCTGCAAAGGCACGCGCTGTCCAACTTGCCTTCTACTATTTGTATGACCCCTTAACATTTTCCAAGGATGATATTTATTCCTTATGGCCACCTGTAAGTCAGCTATTCTTTTTTCACCATCATATCACAGATGGAGGATCTTGAGGCCCAAAAGGGATAAATGACTTGCCTGAATTCATTGTTTCTCTCTTTCACCACAGACAGACAGACACACACACACACACACACACACACACACACACACACACACACACACACACACACACTGGTAGTTGCGAGTCCAAAATAGAGCTAAGGTTTCTTGCTTCTGACAAGACCTTTTTCTTTTGTATTGGCATGTTCAAACATTGAATCATTTGTTGCCACTTTTGCCCTAGGCCAGTTAGCCTCACACATTATACTCTGTTATCCTTAAATTGGTTGAAGAAAAAGAAATTAATAGCTCCCCAAAATGCTATAACAATATTCCAATAATAAAAAGGAAAAACACCCATGATCTTGCCAGGATAACAGATGAACTACTTGATTTTTTTTTTCCCCTGCTCCTTTCAGGGCCTCGCCTGTATCTGTCTTCCTTGAGTGTGGTCTGCCACTGTTGGTGTTTGTTTTTCTGGGATGGATGAACTTTAAGATCTTGAACGTTTCAGAGTCCTTAAGATTTTGGTAGGATCCCAGCCTCGCCACCAAGTGGTCTGAGTCTCACTGTTGGTCTCTAGGCATATCATGGAGCATCTAGAAGGTGTCGTCAACAAACCAGAGGCAGAGATGTCCCCACAAGAACTGCAGCTCCATTATTTCAAAATGCATGATTATGACGGCAATAATTTGCTTGACGGCCTAGAACTCTCCACAGCCATCACTCATGTCCATAAGGAGGTAGGTCAGGCAATGGCTCAGTAGACAGCAGCTTGGAAAAGCCTCCCTCTGGTAACTCAGTCCCCGAACTTGATGACCTCCCCCGTCCTTGTGCAACACTATTGCTGCTTCTCCTTTTTCTGCTCACCCTCTGTTCTGCCTCTTTTCCTGTTCAGCGGTCCTTCTCATACAGGGTGACGGGCTGAGGCAGAAGCCCCAGAGCTTTCCTTTTATCTTCAGCAAGTGCTGCTGGCATTTCTGCTGCACGCCAGCATCTGAGAACCAGCTAAAAGACAGACCACATTCCAAATGCAGAACAGGGGAGAAGTTATCTCATTTGGGAAGAATGGAGAGTCAGGGGACCAAGGGCTCCAGGGATTTGGGGATAATTGAGGGTTTGGGTGATACAGTACGGTGCTCGTAGTTTACAAAGCACTTTGTGGCAGCTTAGAGATCTCGTTTGATCACTGCAGTAGCCTGGGAGCAGGAAGGGGCAGGCCTTGTTATTGCCCCCAGTTTGAGAGGTAAGGAAGCTGAAGTTCAGATCTTATGTCTCCAGATCTAACGTCTGTCCCGCTGTGCCACACTGTAATCTCTAGAGAGCAGGAGAGGCATAGTTGGGGAGGGCATGTGCTCGCACGGCTGGGAGCTGAGCCGGGCGCGGTTTGCTTTGAAGGCTGCGGGGAGTGCTAGGGCTCGCACAGGAGGCTGGCATGACGAGCGCAGGGTCTGCTATGGGAGGCATACAGGCGGACGCCAGGCAGAGGGACTGTGGTCCAGCAGCCCTGGCAGGCAAGGATGCTGGTTGCAGCAGGAGAGGGAAGGGGGACGTGGGAGAGGAGGCAGGGGAAGAATCAGCTGAGGACGTGAACAGCAGTAGCTCAGCGCTCGGCCCTGTGAGCAGAAATGCCTTCGCCTCAAAGATCACGATGAGGTCTACTGGTCGGCAGTGCCTTCTTCGTCTTGTTCTGACCCCGAGATGTTGTCTAGCGTGGACTGTTTCCACTTTAGCAGAGCTGACCCTCAGGAGGGCCTGGGCTGTGAGCTTTTCTCTAGGATGGGGCTGCAGGTCCTGGAATCTCTGAAGCTCAGAATTCTGTGTGGACCCAGCTTTCTACAATGAACACATATGACTTTTGTAATGAGAAAAGAATGAAAAGTAATTTTTAAAACAAATAAGCGAGGGCTTACTTTGATTGTATCATCCTTTTAACTGCCAAAAATCATTTCTAAATTGGATTATTATGAATTGACTCTGGATCTGATATGTGGTTTGTGGATTCCTGGAAGTAGAAATACTACATCTGAAGGAGTTTATTGACATTTTATTTTGGACATTAACCAAGCGCTTCCAGTAAAAGATGCCGCTCATCCTTGTCTAATTTGTACCTTGTAGGAAGGGAATGAACAGACACCAATGAACGAAGATGAACTGATCAACTTAATAGATGGTGTTTTGAGAGACGATGACAAGAACAATGACGGATACATTGACTATGCCGAGTTCGCAAAATCACTGCAGTAGACACGGTGTGGCCACCTCCCAGTTAGATCAAATGTGAACCATTATATTGTGACCAAACACTTTGGGTAATGCAAAATAACTCATTTCCAAAATACTGCCGCGGTGTTTTGAACCCGTAGCAGCTTGTTACACTGGGGTGAGAAAGAGAAATCAGAAAGCAGAGAAATGGGACATACCGTAGAGTCCCCAAGTACTATTCAATCTCTTATTGGACAAGGGCTTGATTAAAGAATCCTTTTAAGAATATTGGATAATTGGAGCTGAGCACTCAGGAACTAGACTGGAGAATGCTGCCAGGCTCTTGGTTTTAATTCATGCTACCTGAAGAGTAAGACAAGCTCTTGCTAACTGGACACACTTTTCAGCAACTGAAGGAATGGAATGAATGCCACATGTTTTCCCTGGTGGGTCCTGTCTTCAGGAAACATGGTCAGTATTCTGTAAAGTTCCCCTGGCCTAGATGATTACTTGTTCTGGCCAAGGGAGTATTTATTAGGCTATTTCAAAGCCACAGCATCTATTTCGAAGAATGTCAAATAGTTCAGCTAGCCACAGAGTCTAAGATTCTGTATCTCCTGGCACTTTGGAAACCGCACACCACTGACCTAAGTGATTCACCGTTTTCAGTTTCTCAATATTTTATAAAACTACTGCCACATCCTTACGCTTTCTTTTATGTCTTCTTCAACCTAGGAGAGACCTCGAGTCTAAAAGTGTTCTCTACTTCTCATCATTAGCAAATGTTACAGCTTTCGAAATATTTGTATTTAACTCTTGTTTCTAGGGTTCTGTTTTGCAGTTTAGAAGCTCTTGGGGATAAAAGGACTTGATCCCTTCTGCCCGATACAGCAGGGGTGAGCTACTAGCTGGGCTAGTAAGTGAGACGTGTAAAGATTATTCACCAAGCACAGCGATTAACCCAATGCAAGTCAGATTTAGAAAGAATGTTGTTTAAATTACCTCTTCTAGCCTGGATACGTGAATCCTTTCAGATCAGGAAAGGTTAGAAAAAGAAGCCTGAAAACTCTTAACATTGTGAATAGTAATTGAAGACAAGCAGCAGATTATAATTTGGTTTATGGGATGTGACGCATGTGCTGTGATAGGAAACCTGAAATGATGGTTGAATGGGGAAAACACTGCATAAAATTTGCTGTAAGATACATAGAGACTTATTTTCTGTACCAAAGTATTCTTTCAAGAAAAATAAGTACTTGTAAAAATGGTTTCGTGTCAAGTATTTGTGCAATCAGAGCTGAATTGTAAACTATTCTTGCAAAGTCTAGTATTTTGAAAGATTTATATAATGAATTCTCGATATATGACTAATAAAACCGATGAAACAAAAGAAAGAGCAGTTGATTTTGTCCACATAGGCTGCTTCTCCTACCACACGAAGGG
Source organism: Neophocaena asiaeorientalis asiaeorientalis (assembly GCF_003031525.2). Taxonomy (NCBI): domain Eukaryota; kingdom Metazoa; phylum Chordata; class Mammalia; order Artiodactyla; family Phocoenidae; genus Neophocaena; species Neophocaena asiaeorientalis. The sequence continues at coordinate 10,098,089 of NW_020174013.1, read as the reverse complement.
TCGGTTGGTTTAATGCAGAAGTTTACACGTGCCTTCTCCATCCCAGGTGCTGGGTCCCACCCCGGCGCTACCCTGTTCCTTTCTGCAGGGGTAGATTCCCAGGATTCACAGTCACTTTCCCCTTTTAGGCATTTTTTCCTCTGAATGAAATCACTTTTTTGGACCTTCCTTCTCTGGCCAAGTTCAGATTATGACTGCATTCTCTAGCTTAGGAAAATACAAGGTTTTCTCCTTGAGTCTGGTGACTGGTTTTTCTTTGCCAGAAAATTTAATTAGATAGTGTTATCGAAAGCCTCCCTGGCCCAAGCAAAAAGCACAGTCTTCCCTGGCTTTTGGGGAATGACACTTTGTTCTGCCAATTGAAAAATGAGCAAGGGAAGAAGTTACCATTGCCTCCCCCCCCAGCCCCACCCCCTGCCCGAAGCCCCTTCTTCATCCAGAGCTGCCCTTCTGGGTGGATCTAGAGAGCAGGTTCGCGGTTGAAAGGACCTCGCACTGTTGGCAGCTAGGGAGTGAGGCAGCTGGGGAGCAAGAAGCCGATTCTTACAAGGTAGAGTCACCCGGACCAGACACCTCTTTCCTCCTCCACAGCTGGCTGCTATTTGAAATTATTCCATGCTGGCCTCTGCGGTCCTGTTAGCCTACTTTTCCTCTTAGGAAATTTCCCTGTGGGAGAGGGGCCTGCACCATTAGGGGCAGAGCATGGTCTACCCTTCCCTCTCATACCCCCTTTATCTCCTCTCCCTTTTGTGAGGCATTGGCCTTCTCATAGTTCACCTCAAGGATTTCTCAGAATGTGTAAGAAACATCTCTGCACCTTAGTTTCTTTATCTCTAAAATGAAGATAAGTATACTTGAGAGAGGCCGCCTCCTAACAGCACAAGCCTTGGACTCAGGCAGAGCTATGCTCTGAAGTTCTCCCCACTGCAGTTTCTCATCTAAAACTATAATGAAGCTTACCCCCACAGAGTGGTTAAGAGTATTAACAAAGTGAGAGAAAGTATATAAAACATCAAGTAAGTGGCTGGCAAAGGGTAGGAGCTAAACACGGTCAGTCCCTTGTTCCTCAGCCTGGCTGAAGAGTCAGGGCCCCTTCTCACTGAAGAGTGGGAGCTTGAGGGGCTGGACAGAGGTTTACGACCCCTAGGGGCTCGCATCAAAGGGTCTTCTCTGCTTGTCTTTTTTTTAATCTGAATTTTCAATTTTTTTTTAGTGTTTGGCCGTACCTCGCAGCTTGAGGGATCTCAGTTCCCTGACCGCGATTGAACCCGGGCCATGGCAGTGTAAGTGCCAAATCCTAACCACTAGGCCACCAGGGAACTCCCTCTTCTCTGCTTCTTATATTCCTCAGTCTAAGTGCTGAATGAATGAGTGAGTGAGTGAATGAATTCTCAGAAGAGAAGAAATGAAGGGTCGTATTGAATGCAGTGGTGAAAGACACAAAAGCGTTGAAGTAGAAATCGGACCAAAGGAGTTTTCTGCTCACCTGGCCTCCTGACAGTTGATTTCACTGGGCCTCAGTTAATCCCCCTGAGGAAGGGGAGAACTGACCACCTCCCACATTTCCTTAGTTGGCACACAGAAGGCACCAAGCCATTAGCTATGCCTCCCTCCTTAGAAAGATCTGGAAAAGAGAAGAGAGGCACCAGCAAGTGTGCAGGGCTGTGGGGATAGAGACCACCAGAGGACAGCTGCTTCCAAACTTGCTTTTTCACCTGCGGTTCCCCAAGAGAGTTTTGGAGGTGTGTAGTTTTAAGAAAGCACTAGAGAAGGATTTTTAAAATAAATGGCAACTACAAGATGATAGAATAAAGGCATCTATATCTCCATCTCAGGTAATTTGTCCCAAATCAAGAATAAGAACAAAAAAACAAATTCCATCTTCAGTGGCCTGGGTTTGCCAGATGTGAGGGTGGAAAGCAGGAGGAGAGTGGTAGGTAGGCTGACAGGAAGGGAATGGGGGTGGCACTGAAGGAAGCAGCTTCTTTGTCCCCTAGAATTCTAGAAAGGTTCAGGGGCTAGAGGAACGAGGTACCGTGGGAGGTGGACATGAAGTGCGGAGCCACAGGCAGGGATTATTCCAACCCTGTGAGAGGAGGGGATAGACCCAGCCAGGCCCAGTCTGTCTCATCTGGGCATCCCCCATTTGGCCTCCCCAGAATACTGCAGGCTGGCTCTGAAGGAGGTGAGCCAGAGACGCTCTTGTCTCGGGAACGCCACGTGGAGAAGAGTGGGGATGAGGGACCATGCTAAAAACAGAAGTGAAATGCACTTCTGCACATGACTACATAGCTCCAGACAGCCAGGAGCCAGGCTTGTGTTCCCTGTGAACGACAAGTTCCTTCTCTTGAGAAACTGAGCTGCCCCCCGCCAAGACCTTCAATTACGAACATTTTGGGGTTCCCAATGAAAAATCAGGATGGCCACCTGCTCCCCCAGCAGACAACCACCAAGTGGAGCCCGTCCACACACCTACGGCTGCCAATCAGCTTGTTAGTGCCACACTTGAATATGAATGGTTTACTTAGGATCATAAGTCAGTTCGGGGAAACCTTCAACACCACAGAGAGACAGTAACCAAAACAAACTGAGAAGAGGAACATTGGGGAAACTGAATTAACACGGGGATGAGCAGACAATTCAAAAAATTATAATCAGTGTCCTCAGAGACGTGAGACTTGATCACGTCCATGAAACGTAATTAGGATGCCATGAAAAAGGAAAAATTGGAAAAACAATCTAGAAATGAAAAATGTGATAACACCTGAGAGGTCTCTCAACAGGGACAAGTTATAACACATCCATAACATGGGACCCTACTCAGCAACCAAAAGGAACAAGCTAATTGATACGGGCAGCAACCTGGGTGAATCTCCAGAGCATTACGCTGAGTGGAAAGAAGCCAATCCCCAAAGGTTATCTACTCTATGACTCCATTTATATAGGATTCCTGACACGACAAAATTAAAGAAATGGGGAACAGATTTATGGTTGCCAAGAATTAAGGAGGGCGTGGGAGCAGGAGAGAAGTGGTCATGGCTATAAAAGGGCAACCGGAGGGATCCTCGTGGTGATGGGAACGCTCTGTATCTTGACTGTATCAGTGTCAAAATCCCGGTTGGGATATTGCCTTATAGTTTTGGAAGCTGCTGCCGTTGGGGAGAACTGGGTCAAGGGTATACAGGATCTCCCTATGATTTCTTACAACTGCACGTGAGTTATCTGTAATTATCTCAAAATAAAAACTTCAATTAAAAAATAAAGTGTTGAAAGACATAGTCTTTTCAGCCCTACCACCGCAATTTTAAACGTGGGCCCTCTGAGATAGTGTTAGAATAGGCCTGTTACTTGGTTTTAGTGCCCCAGGGGCTGTACTGGCAGTGCTCACAATTAGAGCCTTTTTCCAGAGGCTCTCAGAGAATTCGCTTTGCTCTGCCAGAAACATTGCGCTGGGCATTTTCTGTCCATGAATTTCTAATTGCTTCCCACTGGGTGGCTGGGGAAGGATGTACAGGTCGCTCCTGCCAAGGCTAAGAGGCCCAGGGAGGGGAGAGGAAGGGTGAGGAAGTCATTGCACCTCGGTGGAGGGGGTTACGAGGGGCTGACCTAAGTGGCCGGAGTCCCACAGGACTGAAGAAGCTGAGTGTCCCTTGTCCCTGGCTGTGGGTACAGCCAAAGAGGAGTGGAGTGGGGGGAGGTGTGGCTGTAGTGGGTGAGCCTGAGAGGAGAGATGCAACAGGTGTCCAAATGGAGGACATCTTGGGGAGAGACCTTGAGCTTCACAGATGTCAGGGAATCAGAGTGTGGGAAATGGGGTGTGTGTATGTGTCTGTGTGTGCGTACGTGTGTGGTGTCATCCACAGGCCAGGGTCTGGCATCCATAGCTAAATTCTGTGAGCTCTCTGGGGTGAGAGGTAGAATGGGGGGACCATATCTGAAGGGATAAGGGTTTTGAAAGTACCCATTTGTGTAGCCTGTGGGTTATGGGAGCCCAGGGCCCCATCAACAGCAACCTCATCAAAACCCATCCTTGGGTTGTGGAAGTAGGTCACTGGATGGGCAGAAGATGGTGTAGATGGGGCAGGCAAGGACAGAGGCAGATGGTGAAGCCATAGGGCTGCCTCAAGGTGGGACCTCTAGCCAATAGTTCAGGCAGGTGTGCCTCCCTCTGGAATGTTCTCACATTCCCCCCCTCCAAGAAGGCGGACATACCCAGGCTGTAAGGCCATACTGATCATAGTTTCAGAGCTAGGCCTGGATACCCACTCAAGCTGGGCCAATGCATTCTCCCTCCCAGGGATTTGATGCTTGGGACCGAGGGACACAGCAGCAGGGAGGCACAGTGGTGGAGGCATGTGTGGGACCCTTGCTGTTCAGTGTGTGGCACAGACCAGCAGCATCACCTGGGAGCTTTATGAATGCCCACCTCAGATCAGCTGAGTCTCTTTAACAGATCCCGTGACTCGTGTGCTCATTTGAACTGGAGAAGCTGCTCTAGAGAGAAGGTCCCCAGACACCTCTTGCCAGGAGGCCTGAGCTGCCCTGTATCTGCTGCTCTGGGAGGTTTGGTTCCACTCTCCCTCGGATTCCAGTGGCCTCCACTGAATTGCCTTTTTCTGTCTGGCTAACTTGGTTTCTATATTGTTTACGACCAAGAGAACCTCGCCAACGCACAGGGACAAGTCAGTGGGGACAGTGTAACTCAAGGGCAGGCTGACCCAGTGTACCATACCAACTGAATTCCATCAACAGTCAGTCTTCTGTATTCATAGATGCTTTGAGTCACGTTCAGTGAAAATCCCTCCCCCCCAAAAATGAAAATGATTTTAGCCATTCATCCTTTAGGACAAAGTTATCTTCTTGGATTCTTTTCAAAGGGATCATTTGCTGGGCTGGACACAAGAGAAGTCATAGAGACTTTTCCATGTTCACGTTTTGGCAAAGCCTAGTTCTGCTTCCCCAGGAAAGGCTTGTATTGAAGAAGACCTTCATCCTTTCTCCTCTGACTAGTCTAGCCCGTGGTCACCTGTCCCTCCTCTGAGCCTCCAGAACAGAAGACCTTGACCTTTTGTGGGCCATGGATCCCTTTACAGAATAATGTTTTCCAATGCATAAAATAAAAGACAAAGGATTTCAAAGAAGCCAATTATATTGAAATACAGATATCAAAATATTTTAAAGGGTGAGCGACTTAATATATATGCTTCTTAATTAACATTAGTAAGATCTAGCGGCACTTCTGATAATCACTGTAGTTTCAAAGTTGTGATGAGTAAGTGATTTGAGACATTTGTAGCAACTGCACTGTGATAGGAAAACGTTTTGTAATTTTCTCTGAATGACAAAGTAACGGTTTTTGCTAATACCAGCGCGGTTTGTTGCCTAATGCATGACCGATGAAAATGCTAAGTTTCAGCTTGAGTTTCATGAAAATAAAGATGTACTTTTTCTCCTGCCCAAGCTCATGGATCCCCTGAAGTATATCTAGGGACGGTTGGCGGACCTGAGGTTAAGAACCTTTGCCCTAGAAAGTACCTGGTCAGTAACATGTAATAAATTAATTATAGCCATTGAAATAATGTATTTTTTAAAATGCCGAAGAGATGTGTATTAAAGTAAGATTCCAGGCCTCATCACTTCTCCGCCTGCCTGCCTGCCCTTCACTGGGGTCTGCTTCTGTTCTACGTGGCATTGTCTTGGCAGAGTCCTGTGTTCGATGGACCTAAGTTTGTCTTCTCTTGACCGCTGGACCACCACCCCGACTTGAATGCACAGCAGAGGCTGGACCAAGAAGGACCACTCAATCAGCATTTGTTGACTCTGCCTGTGATGACTCTTTGAATGTCTATATTTTAAGATTCTGAGATTTTTGTTATCTACCCTGTTGATCCCCTCAGGTCTCTTGATGCAAAATTTGTCATTGGCATGTGCACCACTAGATGGCAGCAGCATCTCACAGAATCTCCTTTCCCAGCCCTTAGACGCCCATCCAAGGGCTATTTATTTTTTGAGTCAGTTCTATTTCTCTCCTGGAAAATCCAAGGTCACTACCCTCCTCACCTCCCCCGACCCACGTGGATTTCCCAGACAGTGTCGTCACTGCATTATTTTGCTCCTCCAGTGGGAACGCGGTGGGGAAAAGTGGAAGAGAGTGGGTAGGTAGGTAGACTGTCTAAGGTCAGTACCAAATGATCTGATTGGTATGCATGGGGAATTCAATTCCTACCAGCATTTACTGGGCACCTATTATGTGTCAGACCTAATGCTATGCTTCATTTACAGGATACACTGTCCCCGTCACAGATGTGTGGCCACGTCCTGAGAATGAAGGGGAGAGTAGTTGTGGTCTTTGGGTGGGGAGGTTGGAGAACAGTTTAGAGTAGCAGTGGGAACCAGTGCTGGTCTGAGCAGTACTGCTCTCACTAGGCTGTTCAGTCCATTTGGAAAATGTAAGTTCCAAGAAACTCTGATTGCAACGAAGCTAAAGTACGTATGTGGGTGAAGCCTCGAAGGTGACATGCAAACATGAAGTCAGTAGCTGGGATGCAGTTGAAGGATGATGGTCTATATGAAATATTCTCTATACAAACTACTCTGTCACATTGCCATTATATAATTAAAAAAAGAAAAACATTAAAGAACATATCATTGATGATCCTAGTGATCTCAAGCTAGCCCCAAACCTATTACACACGCTATTCTTAGATGAATCAGGCTTGGTGAGAAACCTTACAGTAGATTGTGTTTGGGTCACTGAACTTGACAAGGACACAGAACGTTTCCTTGTGGGTCGGCAGCTTTGTTTGCTTCAAGGTGGAACAAAAGCCTTTTAATCTTCAAATCCAAGCAGCAGGCTGGCTGACATCAAATGCTTATGTGTGTTCCTGAGCAGCAGAGCCGAATCACAGGGTCTTTTTAATTGGAGGTGACTTGCCCTCCTTTCCACACGATCATTTACACGGGCAAAAAGATAAGCTGACTCCTCTTCAAATCTCCCGGCATCAAACGGCCACTAGAACCCCTCTTCTAAAACATACACACACACACCACCCCACCACCACCACCAACACACACACACAATAAAAACAACAACAAATCCATTCAAAAATGAATAAGAACCTGAAGAGAATGAAACTGCTCAGATTGAACTACTTTGGGAAAAGGCATTATTAACCTTTCCCCAAACAATGCAAGTGATGACCTGGCTGCAAAGAAGAGATGGTGGTGCTGTGGACCCAGTAAACTCTGAACAGGCCAAAGCAATGTATGAAATCTAGGCTTTATCAGCCTTTGTGCCACTGTGCTTTCTTTTCCTAATACAAATGCCTTCTGAAAAATCTCCACCCTATGGCAGCTCGGCCAAGGAGAAAAGGAATTTCCCCTCCACTGCAATCAGGATGGCTCTCCAGGGGAGCAAGGCCACCCCAGAGGTTGCCACGTTGTGAGGATGGAGGTGGAGGGGCATGGGGATTCATGGGAAGCAACCTGGATTTGGAAAACGGGGTAGATTGAAAGAGCCAAACCCCAAGGGAGAGACAGGAATGGGGGGAGCTCTGTCAGTGCCCTGCACCCTGGTCTTTATATCCTAACCTTAATCCTTAAGGTTTGATTCCAGCAAGCTCCTCAGATGTTACCAAAGCTGAGAAAATCCTCCTGCCACACTTCTCTTCAAAAAGTCTAAGAGGGACTTCCCTGGTGGCGCAGGGGTTAAGAATCTGCCTGCCAATGCAGGGGACACAGGTGTGAGCCCTGGTCCGGGAAGATCTCACATGGCGCAGAGCAACTAAGCCCGTGCACCACAACTACTGAGCCTGTGCTCTAGAGCCCGTGTACCACAGCTACTGAGCGTGCATGCCACAACTACTGAAGCCACACGCCTAGAGCCCGTGCTCCGCAACAAGAGAAGCCCCCACGCGCTGCAACTAGAGAAAGCCCGCGCGCAGCAACGAAGACCCAACGCAGCCATAAATAAATACATGTATATATATTTTTAAAAAGTCTAAGAACGCTGAAACCCCAACAGAGGTGAGAAAACGTTGCTTTTAGAAATGTTACTCATCCTTTAGCAACACAAGCACCAAAGAGAACTCAAGCTGCTTTATTTATTGTCAGGCCTTGAGGAACAGGGCTCTACAGATCAGTTCAGACAGCAGTTTTGAACATCTCTCAAGAGCCAGGATTGAACGGGGTCGGGATTCTGGGGGTTAGGTGGCCTCTCAGAGCCTCAGTTACCTCCTCTGTAAAGTGTGGATAATCTAGTGTCTCTTATGTAAGATTGTTGTGGAAATTAAGTGTCAAGTGCCTGTGGCATTTATTGATAACTGATGGATCAATTGTATGTATCAATATGCTCCTTGGCATGGATTCGTTCAACCAAATCTGATGGATCTCTGAGGCCATACATAAAGATAAGTGAGACCCTATGAACGTATATACATCACATATATTACATCGATTCTAAAATGTACATCTTCATGTTTTCACATATTTGAATTTGGCAACCCTTCTTCTTTCTTGGTGGTAAATGAAAATGGAATAATGGTGTGACTACAATCGGTGAAATCTTAGAGTTGGTGAAAACCAGTAACAATCATACAGACAGAGTCATCAACTCTCCACCATGATCCAGCCTCTAAATGACACTCAGAACAAGAATCCCAGTACAGGTGACTCAGGATGCTGTCTTTTCTCTCCTCTGTCAGCTCCCCTGCTGCCTTTGGAGCACAGGAGTGAGAGGGGCCTTTGGGTGACTGGACTCATCACCTCTGGGCAGCTGAAGGCTGGGCCGTACCCAAACTCCAGTGCACATACAGGTCTGTGATTAGAATGCAGGCCCTTAGGCCCTGCCCTGGGGGATCTGGAAGTGGAGCCCCAGGTGGTTCAGCCATCCCTGGTCCGTCCCTGATGCCAGGGGACTCTTTGCTGGAGGGGAACATCTCAGCTGTGGGCTCAGGAAAGGTTCTTTACCAAAAACCCTGAGTTTGCTTCCTGGACGCTGCTCGTCCAGGAGCGTGCTGACGCTGGTGCATGCTGGTTAGTGTGAAATCAGCCACGGTGGGAGCATTTACACCAGAGCAATAGGCAAACCCACCAGCCGAGGCTTTTTAAATTTTTTTTTCCTTCAGAAAGCCAGTTTACCAGCACACTCTGTAACTTCTCCTGCTCTGGGTGACCTTGAGGGAGGAGGTCATGGAAGACCACTCTGAATGAGCCTGTCTTTCCATCTGAACGGGGATAATTATATTTCTCCCCTCATGGGGTTGTGGGGGAATAAGCGCGTTCATGAGAAGGCATCACGCCCAGGGCTAGGCTCCATCAATTTGCAGTTTATTCTTTTGCTCCAGAAGTTTCCTATAATGTTTTCTCTTTGGGAACATACCAGGGGGAGAATGAAGTGAAACAAACATTCTTTATGAGACAATTCAAATCTCCATGTGGGTAACTAGCATTTAACAATAAGGATAATAGCAATCAACTTTATTTTTATATAAAAATATTTTTATATTTTAACCAACTGTATTTAATGCGGCACAGCCTTCCAGGGCAGACACTGCTCTCCCCATTCTTCAGATGAGGAAACCGAGCCTCCGAGAAGTGACTTATTCTGTGTCAGGTGGCTTGTAAGTGAAACAGGAACCACGGCTTTTGACGTACTTTTTTTCTTCCCCATCGCATTACAACAGAGCCTGTGTGAAGGGCCATGGGTGGACAGGGAGGTAGGTGGCAGTAAAACAAACCAAACCCCCGAGCCCCACAAGGTTCCTGCCCAAAGCTGAAAGTTTAGTTGGAAAACCTGCCATCAGCGGATGGTTTAGTGAATTCACATACTCACACATGGAGGGTGATGCAAGACCATCTCAGAACCTTCAAATGAACAAATCTGAACAGATGCTCCCCTGGACTGTGTTTCTCAACAGTGCCGTGGTTCTACTACCTTTGCTCCGGTGTTTGCAGGGGAAGCCGAGCTTGGGGCTGAGCGGCAGCCTTTCTCTTTCCCTTGGCTGCAGTTAGGCTCTTGGTTTTCTCCAAGACAAACATTAAATTCTTGAAAGCTGAGGCTGTCCACCCTGGGTGTGAATACAGATGGTGATTTAGTCTTCGGTTTCTCCAAGTATGAACTTTATGGCCCAAGCTGCTTATTGACTTATGAGCTGATTAAAAGGAAGGGAGAAAACCTCTTCCAACTAAAGACACTCACCAGACCTTTCCAAAGTTTAAATAAAGTTGAAATTCAGCAGCAGTTTGGCTGCGGTTGAGGAAAGGGAATTTGAGTCAAGTTCAGCCTTTGCGTTCAGAAGGTGTTTAAGGGTCCAGCCCTGTGGGTGCAAGGAGCACAATGTCTTCCCTTAGAAAGGGAAAAAGTTGGCTTCCAACGTTGGTTGCCTCAGCCTTGGGCTTTGCTGAGAAATTAGAGGCAATTATTCAAATAATTCAGGAATCCAGAGAGAGCAGGGGGAACCCGGCCATCTAGCTTCTGGACATGGTACAACATGATGGTGACCATCAGCTGTCCTGATCATATCATCCCAGGGCCACCTGGGCACACAGCCCTCTGGGTCTCTCAGCCCTCATCTGTGGCTCAGTGAAGGGGTGGTTTTTTAGGAGCTGGGGCTAAATCTTACACATGATGTGTTTGGCCAATGCAGAGTTTTAACTTTTCTTCCCTTCCCTTCCAAAAATGTGTGTGCCGTTAGGAGGGAAATGCTGCTACGATTCATACTTCTCACTCTTTCCTGATTTTTACACCCACTTCACACACCCACAGAATAGGAGACTGGTAAGGGCTCTTTCAGCTTTAAAGATTCCATGATTAAGATATTCATGATTCATCCACATCTTGAAACACTGAAATCATTTTGTTGAAAAAAATTTGTTGATATGGAAAAATTATTCACAATGTAATGCTGTGTATAAATGATAATGCTGGTACTAGAAAGTCATGTACTGAAATGTGGACTCTGGAAATCTCTGGGCTTTGAGATGAAGGGTGATGTGCTTTTTATCCTTCTGCAGCAGATGATATCATAATTATTACTTTCTGAGCTCTGGGTGAATGGTAAGCTCTCTGAATGCAGGGTCCATGCTGATGTGTTTCTTGATGTGTCCATAGTGGCAAGAACGATTTTAGGGATACAGGAGCCACTGGCTGAATATTTGTTGAATGAATTAATGAATGCTTTTCCGGGTTGTATCAATAGAAACAGTACAGTGAACATAAAATACTTTTATTTATTATTGAAGGGTAGGCGGAGCAATAAATGCTAATGAACAAAAATAAGATGTACTCTGATGAAATTTCATATTCTTAATATCTTCATTAGAAAACAAACAACAGCATCAACAAACCATAATGGAAAAGAATATAAAAAATAATGTATATATATGTATAACCGAATCACTTTGCTGTACAGCAGAAATTAACGCAACATTGTAAATCAACTTTAATTAAAAAATAATTTTAAAAAGTAAAAAAAACAAACAACAAAACATCAACAACTTACAGAAGTTTGAGTATTGGGTAAGTAAACAGCCCTGCTAAACAAGGCTTCTGCTGTCGTGTCAGCTTCGGGAGGAGGTATTGTCAAGTCCAGGGACACCAACCCCGCCAGCCCTGGAAAGTCTCTGAAGAGCGCACAGAGTCACCCCGAGAGTGTCAGCATGGACCCTGAGACCCCTTAGCCACCTCAGGGCTGATCTGCCGGCCGAGGGAAGGGGAGACGGCGAAATTGGGTGAGAGTTTGGGGCTTTGATATTCAAGTGAACTGGCTTTTTTTTTTTTTTTTTTGCGGTACGCGGGCCTCTCCCTGCTGTGGCCTCTCCCGTTGCAGAGCACAGGCTCCGGACACGCAGGCTCAGCGGCCATGGCTCACGGGCCCAGCCGCTCCGCGGCATGTGGGATCCTCCCAGACCGGGGCACGAACCTGCGTCCCCTGCATCAGCAGGTGGACTCTCAACCGCTGCGCCACCAGGGAAGCCTGTGAACTGGATTTTGATTACAGAAAATAGGACTTTATTTATACCCATCAAATGGGTATCATTGGGCTTCCCTGGTGGCGCAGTGGTTGAGAGTCCGCCTGCCGATGCAGGGGACACGGGTTCGTGCCCCGGTCCGGGAAGATCCCACATGCCGTGGAGCGGCTGGGCCTGTGAGCCATGGCCGCTGAGCCTGTGCGTCCGGAGCCTGTGCTCTGCAACGGGAGAGGCCACAACAGTGAGAGGCCCACATACCGCAAAAAAAAAAAAAAAAAAAAAATGGGTATCATTTGATGGGTATAAATAAATCCCCAGCGCATCAAATGAATGGATTCCACCTGTTAGAGATAAGAACATTTATCATTTGATGGGTATAAATAAATACCCAGCGCATCAAATGAATGGATTCCACCTGTTAGAGATAAGAACTGCTGTGTCCTTGAAGGAGCCGTGTTGCCGCCCATGTCCCTGTTTCTACCAGCCCGCTGCCCCTCGCAGTCCTGGTGTCCGAGGTGGTCAGCAAACGTTTGTAAGAGGAATGAAAGGGGATCCTCAAGCAGCTGGGTGTGCTGCACTCAGGACATTTGGTGAAGGTCAGAGGACTGAGAAAGCAGGGCCGAGAGGACGCATGCATGTGTGATGACAGTATGGGGTGGGGAGCAATGGTTGTGTGCATTGTTGGGAGCCCCCAAACGGATTCAGCTTCTGGGCTTGGAATAGGTGCAGCTGATGCTCCCCAAGGTACCACATCCTGCACCCAGGCATCCTCCTAGGGTCTCTGTTGCCTATGGGGTGTGGGGAGTCAGCAATACGCTTCACGTAAACGAGCCTGGGCACAAACGTGTCCTATTTCTGGTCCCCCTTCCAGCCCACACTTGCTAAAAGCTTGCTGTTTGATTCATCGATTGGCAGGGCGGGGTAAGGTCTATTTAGCTCTCAGCTTGGCTGTGTATCAGAATCACCTGGGTGGCTATTACAGCTCCCAGTGCCCAGGCTGCACCCTAGAACAATTACATCATCGGGGTGGGACCGTCAAGAAGACCTTTTAAAGACCCTCCCTTATGCCCATCCCCCACAATTGACACCAACCAGCAGAGCCGGGTTGAGAGTCGGGAATATACTTGCGTTCCGGCTGCCTATCCTGGCCTAATGCTGGCCCTGGCTGACCCCTAAGCGCTCTCTCAAAACACATATCTGGGGCTTAATGAGCAGGGGTGAGGCTGAGGTGATCCCCGCCATCTGTGAGGCTGCCTCTGGCTGTGGAAGATGTAACAGGGTCACCAGCAGCGTGGGCTGATTTCTCACAAGTGCAATTTACGGGGCAAAAATTTCTCTCTTCATAAAAATGTCCCATGTTCCTGTCATGGAGGGTAATTGAGGCTTTTAGCTTCTGTGTCACAGTCATCATCCATTTCTTTATGTGCCTGGTGGTATCGCCCACGGAGAATTAAGTCATATTCCTGGTCAGTGAGTAACAGGGAGGCCATATGAAATGGACATCCAGGCAGGTGACTCAGCCGGAACCCGAGTCCCTGGAGAGCATCTCTTCCTGTCCCCATCCCTCAGTTCGCTCAGACTATACCAAGGTGGGTGGGAAAATCTGGAACGGCTTCCACTTCCTCTTCTGTAAAAAGAGGTGACTGTGTTTACTTCCTGGGGCAACTGTGAGGGTTAAAGGAAGCAGTGAATGTGAAAAATCTGTGCGTAGCAGGTAATGGTTCATTTAAGCCGCCCGACTGCTGCTTCCATTTGCATCCTCCTCCGTTTCCCCACAGGGCCCCAAACACACAAACACCAGTTTACCTGCAGCAGGAGCTGAGAAATACTTGTGAGCTGAATTCCAAACAGCTGGAGGTTAGGATAATACTGTTAGGGGATTTTAGGCCCGGTCCCTTTACCTGCCGAGAAGCCCCGTCCTCTCTTCAGTGCCCACAGTCCGACGCAGGGCTCGCCCCCTCCTTGAGCCGGGAGCCCCCTAGTGGCAGGATGAAGTGCCCTTGTTACTCCTCAGGCCGCCGCCTCACCTCACCTGGGACGCTGTGTGGTAAGTAGACACAGGAACAAAATAGCTATCATTCTTCCTCCTGACGGATGAAGAAACAGGCTCAGAGAAACTAAGCTACTTGTCCAGGTCACAGAGCTGGTTCCTCTGTTCCAATCATTTTCCCAGGCTTGGTGCCCAGCGATGATCCTGCCCTCTGGACTTGGGGGTGAGGGCGCCCCCTTGGTTCTCCTGGGAGTGGAGTCTCAGAGAGAGAGAACTCTGGCATTGGGAGCTCCTCCCCAGGGTCAGGGTACTGAACTGAGAAATCCAAGGACTGGAGACGGGGAAGCAGAGTGCCTGGGAAGAGGAAGGATGGGGCATGAGGACCTGGGGTTGGTCCAGGCCGGGTCCGCTGCTTCAGTGCAGCAAAGACACCAACTCACCAGGAAAAAATGGCCAACTGCTGACTGACCAGCGGGTTTGTCCTCTGGAAAGAGCCCTGCAGTGGAGCTAGAGACGCTTACATTGTGACTCCAGGTCTGAAACTGTTAGGACGGTGATCTCAGGAGACAGCAGCAGGCGTGTCAGGGAGAGTGTGTGAGAGGTGCTGAGGGCTCCTGATCCTGGTTCTCTGGTCACCAGCGTGTGGTCTTGGGCCCAGCCAAACTCTCCAGGCCTCAGTGTTCCACTCTCTAAAGTGTGCTTAATAGTATCTATCTCAGTGGGCTGTTACGAGGATTAATTGCGTTAACACAAAAATGCTCTCGTAAAGTTCCTGGCCCAGAGCAAACACTATGTTCGTGTCTGCTATCATCCTAAAGTGTCCTTGAAGGCACCAACACACAGCAGGTACTCCAAGCTCAGTGAATCTGAATTTATTGGTCTTTTTCCAGGGAGCAGAGGACAGAATGGAGGGCAGGGGAGGGACTTCCCCCACTACACCCACATCCACACACATCTACCAGAATGCCCGTATTGAGAGTCATAAAAATGTTCACACTCATTGAGTCCTTATCCCATTCTTGTGAATTCACTCTAAGGAAATAATTCAGAGGCAGAAAATTGCTCTGGTCCCAAGAGGTTGTAGTAGCATTACTTCTAATACAGCAACACCAGAATGTCCTAAATGAGCGATGACCTGGGGCTGATGAGTAAATTATGGTAAAATGTTATATTATGCAACCATTCAAATGATAACCAGAATGAGATTGTAAAAAAAGGTAACACTATTTCTGAAATAACATTAAGTAATAAAAGAATTTAAAATGTGTAAGTCTGTAGAGCTATGGTAAAAATCAGGTGGAAAGGTATTTAATGGAAAGAACATTTTTATGGCTCTCGATTCACCTTGGTATCATTGACCTCTAAAGGAACCAAGCCTATTTATTAGTTATCCATAAATGTATGCATTCTTTGTTTTGTTTAGTTAGTTATCCATCCACCCTTCCATCTATCCACCCATCCATCCATCCATCCATCCATCCACCCACCCATCCACCCATCCACCCATCCATCTATCTATCCGTCCATCCATCCACCCATCCATCCACACATCCATCCATCCATCCATCCATCCATCCAATGTATACTGCATATCCTCTAAGCCTTAAATATATTGCAGAAGTCCCAAACGAGCGTGCATTCTGGTAGATGTGTGTGGATGTGGGTGTAGTGGGGGAAGTCCCTCCCCTGCTCTCCATCCTGTCCCCCAGTTTCTACCCTTTTCCTGGATCAGCCCCTGCTGCTGCCCTGGCTCCCCCTGAGCCTGTTCCCAGGCTCTTCCTCCCTCCACCCCCACCCCACCCTTCCGCTGCCCTCAGCTGACTCCCTCGTTGATGCTGGCAGTTCTGTCTTCCTCAGCTTCCCTTTAGTTATTTTGGAAGACCTGGCCATTTAACTACAGCCGCTGGAGTCATTTGGTTCCAGCTGTTTCCCCAGGGCCTGGCTGGTCGAGGGTCTATGCCAGAGACAGCCAGCCTGAGTCGAGGGAGGTCAGGTCCCTGGGGGAGAAGGAGGCCAGCAGTAGCTCTAGGACATCCTCAAAGGCCAGTGGCCTATTGTGGGAGAATTGACTGTGGGTGAACTTGGCCCCAGCCTTTCTTCATGGCCTTAGAAGGTCACAGGATGTTTTTGAGATGCTCTGCTCCCTCCTGCCTACAGCCAGGTTGTCATAGTGTGTGTGTGTGTGTGTGTGTGTGTGTGTGTGTGTGTGCGCGCGCGCGTGTGTCTGGGGACATTGGGAAACACTGGAGGGGACTCTTTTCTCCAAGAGAATCTTGACAATGAATTTTTAAAAAAATTAAAACCCCTTTCTGTTTCTTTATTAAATAAGTAAAACATTGCTGTGATAGAAAGTACAAATAAGCAAGAAAAAAATTCATCTCCGATTCCATCACCTAGCAGTGGCCGTGCGAACACAGGGTATATACCCTTTGAAGTGTGGCTTGGAAGGCATGAGGCTGGAAGGTGTGGATTAAGGCCAGATTATTTTGTGTTACCAGGATCTATATGGAGAAAGGTCATAGGCCTTGTTGTCATACCTGGGATCAAAGCCTAATTTTGTCCACTTCCTAGTTGTGTGACCTTGGACAAGTCACTCAACTTCTCTGAACCTTTACTTGCTCATCTGTAAGATGGGAACAATAGTATCTACCTCATGGGGTTAAATGAGAGTGAACCTGTCTCATGCCTGGCACATGGTAGAAGCTGTTCAGTAGTGTCAGTCCCTCCCCAGCGAGTTTGGATCGTCCCTTGTGAAGCTGTATTTTAAGCAAGCGAGGGGAAAATTTATTTATGACTGATTGATTCTTTGATAATCATTTGCAGGCTCATAGGACCCAGTGCTGCTGAGGCGTGAGGGGATGTACAGTCTCACAGGCTGCTGGAGAGGGGGGTTTCATTGATACAATCTTTCCTTGGAGAGAGGTAGGTGATATGCCTTGAAACAGTTGAAAACCCCAATGCCTACCCCGTAGTCCAGCGATGCTACTTAAATAACTCTCTGATGGAGATGATCACTCAAGAGGCATGTACAATGGCATTCTTTCGTGATGTTGTTTTCCATGTTAAAATGACCAATAAGCTAACTATGAAACAACAAGGCACATGCATCTAACCCTGACGTGTCCTTACAACGGAAATACTACCAGTAATGAATGAAGTTTTGAGTCTAGGTTTATTAACATGAAAAAATGTTTGTGATATGTTGTTGAATGAAAATAACAAAATAATGGGTGTACAGTTTGGTTTCATATTTGTAAAAACTTATACTTGTATCCACATTTGTATGGAAATGGTTGGGGTGATTTCTAAGGCCCTCATCCTTGGTTTAAGACACCCTCTACTCCTTAAACTGAGTTCCCCGAGGCCAGCTCCAGGGGGCGTTAGTTCCTGGTAGCCAAACACATCCCAACCAATTCAGAAACAAGCGCTTCTCTTTGCAGGCTTTCGTGTTCTTCAGAATGCTCCCTGTATCAGAAAACACGCACCTCCTGCTTCGGTTTCCCCAGGATGGGGCCGGAGAGGCATGTAGAGACCATCTGCTCTCAGCCCTGTCAGCCCAGGTTGAATTCAGGCTTCCACAGAGGCAAGAGAGGCTCTGTTCATTAACTGTGTAGGGAACAGCGGGGGTCAAGGTCAACACTGGACTTGGGACATTGGCCCAAAATTATTTAAGGAGCATACATTATGTGTAACGCACTGTGCCAAGTGTGCAAAGATGAATGAGCCACAGCTGTTGCCCTTAAGGAGCTCAGTCTGGGAGAGGAAACAAACACCAACCTCGATGTGACTGGTGAGAGGGGAGAGGTGAGCCAGAGGAGGAAGGGGTGCCCTGCTTAGGGGAGCAGGGAGTGGTACTTCCCCACTGCACCCCCAAGGGATGCTTCCAAAGGCTGGTGCTGTACAGCCTTGACCCTGTTATCTTTAAGGCACAAGCTTGCGATTGAAGGGCAGTCATTTTTACCCCAGATGTGTTAGGAGAGAGTGATTTTCCAGGTGTATGTATGCTGCCCCATGTGGGCATACACACACACATATGCACACACAGGCACGCACACACTCAAACTCACAAGCCCAAAGGGGGATGAGAAAAGTCAACTTCCCCTGCAGTCTGACTGATCCCTCCAAGGATCATCCACACAAACAATGCAGGGGTGACTCATCGCCTGTGACTCACAGCGCTGCGGGGCTAAGGTCCCGCCAGCACAGGGCAAACATCTCATTATTTGTCCTTTCTGTCCTCTGAGATGGAGGGTCCCCCAGCCTGGCCTCCACCTCCAGACCAAGTGAGTCTGGTGGGGGTGGGGGGGGGACAGCTCATTAACGTAGGAAGTGGGGGGACAGCTCATTAAAGTAGGAAGTTTCCTAGAGAAACTCACCCGGTCTGGGCAATGGGGGTCATGGGAGGGGGTGTTACTTTACAAAAGGACTTACAGAAGATGTATTTCAACACAGCATTCCCCACTGGGCATTCAGAACAGGGTATGATTTCCCAAAAAACCCAATTTCCTGGCGTCTTTTCAGGCATCCACTGATTGTGCAAAGTGAGGTTGGAGTGTTGGGGGTGAGGAATATGGGGGGCGGTGCGGGGAGCAGAAATTCCCAGTTGAAAAGTCAGAAGGGGCCTTGAACCATTGGGGCCACTTCCTCCCACCACCCTGATCCCCTGTCATCACCTTTACCCCCCTCAGGCTGCCCCCCGCCCCATCATCTGGCCCTGTGCTCAGGGCTGGAGACTGAGAGGAGAGGCTGTCCTGATCCTTGAAGGAAGCTTGATTCTCTTCAGCCGCTCCTGAGAACACTGTACCAGAGGATCAGATTCCTTCCCCTGCCACCAGTGTTTATCAAGCATTCACTGTGGATCTCCCACGTTCTAGGGTAAAGGGGGAGGGGGGGAGGGGAGATGCAAGAGGCCAGCTATTTAGCCAAGAGTCCCATGGGGTGTGCTTAGGGAAGGGGGGCTTTAAATTCTTATCCTGGGGTGGAGGTGTACAGAAAGACTGCCATTTGGGGGCCAGTTCAGTGGAGATGTTGCTGCATTCTAGAGCAGGCTTCCACAGTTCTGGGCAACCAGATACCCAAATCAGTAGGTCAGTACTTGGGGGTGTCCCCGTTTGGAGGAGACGGGGCCTTTACCTTTGAGATAACCATAGGTAATGCTTTCAGGGCATCCCTGGTCCGAAAGGGAAGATGGAATTTCTCCCCTTCCTGTTTCCCATCCTTCATAGCAATTAATTAACATTGGCAACAGGAACTCAAGGTGGGCAGAGGAATCTGGGACTTCCATTCATCTCACTGGGGCTTCTCACAAGAAGCCTTAAATGTGACCTTATCTGTCAGATGGTTGCGAGGAATAAGTGAGTCCTTTGATGAGAGAGTGCTAAATAACAAAACCCACATTAATTACAGATCATTTGAAAACCAGGGCCTACAGATGTGTTAGCTGGAAGTCAAGGCCCTAAAGGTGTTCTAAAGACTAGAACTTTCCCTCCCTCTAGAGGGGTTGCCCCGGGAACAGGCAGTCTCCTGCAGGGCCAGCTTGGGGGAGGAAACAGGACCACAGGGCAGAGGAATAAAGAGGTGAGGAATTTATTTAAAAAGGCAGCAGGACTATTGTGCTGGGGTTAGGGAGGGTTGGGAGGGGGTGCAGAGGAAGCCTGGGAATTGGGAAAGACAAAAGGGGACAATGCCTCCTAGGGTGAAGTTGATGGAAGGGGGCCCAGTACGTGTCCTAGGGTGGGAAGCGATGGAACAAAGTTTTGGCATCGGGGGTAGAAATCTTGTATGTTGACCCATGAGGACTGTGGCAGGAGACTGAACTTGTATAGCAATGTGTACATTTCAGATACACACGGACACGCAGAAAAGAAATGGAGAACGTGAAAGCCTGGGGCAGAAGGCTGACCTCCTCAGCCTCAGCAACAGGGGTACCCCTGCCCCTCTGCCCAGAGACAGGCTCAGAAAAGTCATGGGGGTCTGTGGATGTGGCAATTGGGAAGGCGGGGCTGGCACAGGGAGAGGGGTTGGCCTGAGGAACAGGGAAGGGGATCCAGGCTTTGGAAGTGAGGTCCACAGTCTCTCTGTAGACCCGACGCAAGGGCCAGGCTTTGCTCTCCCCCCCACCAATGAACCGTACGCTCTGCCTCAGGGTGGTGCCCATTGAGGGAGAAGGAATATGACAGCCTCTGCCCGAAAAAATGTCCCCTACCTTATCTCGCCCAGTCAGCATCCTGGCCTTGGACCTGGCCAGGAAGGGGGCCGGTCTTCACCCCTGTGTAGAGCCCCTGGTGGGCCAAAGACCAGGACCCTAGGGCTCAGGCTTCACAAAGGAGCACCAAGCCACGTGATAACAATAATAGCTCTTCATCGTTATCCAGAGCTTGGCTCTGCTCTACGTATGGATACTTTGCGGCTGGGAGTCCTCACCACAGCCCTGCTATTACCGCCCCCATTTTACAGATGTGAAGGCAGGCACACAGAGGTGAAGGGACTTGCCCGAGGTCACAGGGCAGAAGGGGAGCAGCTGGACTCCAAGCCTGACAATCCCACTCGCTTGGGCCTGTTCTCCAACCTCAACCCCAGCTGGTCTGATGGCACACTTCCCCTTAGAGTGTCCTGACTTGCAACAGATGCTGCCAAACTCAGGCTGGGTGCTGTGGGGGCCTCTGGGATCTGTGTCCCAGGCTCAGGAGGGGAGGGCCAGCCGGGCAGAGGGACCTTTGGGGGTCCGAAGGGTGGACAGGGCATGGGCCCAAGGCGGGGTGGGGTGGGGAATGGGGGAAGCTGGGTTAAACCGACAGCAAATGCAGGCCAGTTTGGTCTATAAACAAATAAAAGTGAGCCACAGTGGGGCAGACACATGTCCTGGAGACAGCCCTGCTTTCGTTTGGCGTGTGTGTGTTCTGAGTGAATTGCCAAAACACTGAGCCGGGCTGGTGGAGGGTGGGCTCTGCGCTGCTCCTGACGGACGCCCAGCCGGGCCCCTGTAGCCCACAGTGTCAGAGACAGCTGAACACGCTGTAAGCTCCAAAGAAGAAAAAATTCCCCTAGCCGGCTGGAGTGAGGGTGCTGGGAGCGGGAGGGGAGGAGCCCCTCAAACTCAGGCTGCTCTTCAGAGAGGACACAGGGTGTCTTCTGGGACTTGGCCGAGGAAGCTGCAGAGGTGGGCTCCAGGCCCAGCCCTGCCCCTGCCCCTGGGGGACATAGGGCTGGTCGCAGCCCCTCTGAGCACATCAGTCCCCGGGAACACAGACTCTTGCTCTTGGCAGGATTATTCTTATCACTGGGGCACCTTCCTGGGAGCCCTGCTTGAGCATCTAGGCTTCTGCTGGCTTCTGTGAGCAGGGGCACCCCTGACACCCTTGTCTAAAAAGGGGTTTCTCAGCTTCGGCACTACTGACTTTGGGGGCTGGATAATTCTTTGTTGTGAGGGCCCAGCCTGTGCATTTCAGGATGTGTAGCAGCACATCCACCTTCTACCCGTTAGATGCCAGTAGCACCCCCTGTCCCTTCAACCCAAAATGTCTCAGGACTTTGACAAATTGTCCCCATTGAAAACCACAGGTCTAAGGGGAGGGCTCAGGGCCAGAGGAGCCTTGGGACCGGCAGCTGCTGGACTGGTGGGACTTTGGGTGGGTCCCTTCATCTCTCCCCAGTCCTCGAATTTCTGCCTCTTGTCATGGGAACCAGAACTCTGGGCCTTGAGACAGAGGAAGGTGGGAGGTTGTCTGGGACCCAGAAAGATGTTTTAAGTTGGGCTGGCCAGGCTGGGGTCACAGACTCCACCCCACCACCACCCCGGAGAGCACGAGGGGAGAGGCACGTCACGTGGTCAGGGAAGGTGGCTGGGAGCCCAGGTTTTGTTTCCCTTGAGAACAGCTTCACTGGGTGCGCAAAAATCATGCCCGCCTGTAGCATGAAACACACCTAACTGGTTTCTGGACCTTCTTCCTCCCAGCCACTTCTGATGGTTTCTGCTCCCACTGCCGCCCTCCCCTGGGTGGCTGTTGATTCCATGCCCACCATACCGTGTCCGGTCCTCCTTGCTTCTTACTGGGCTGTTGCAATAGCTCCCAGTAGCTTTCCCTGCCTCCACTCTCCCCTCATCCACCCTCGCCCATGACCTGCCCTCCACACTATAGTGTTTTTTTCTGAGAAACAGATCTTCATATCATCTTCTGTCTAAACCCTTCAATGGCTCCCTGCGGCCCTCAGGATAAAGCTCAAGGTCTTCAGGCTGCCCACTAGGCCTTTCGCTTTGCCCCCACTCACAGCCTCACCCTCATCCCTGGTGTTCCCCTCCGCTTCACATTCATCCCATTTTAGACCCTTGCAGTTCTCCCCTATGCCACGCTGTTTCATACCCTGTGCATTTCCACATTCTATTCCTTCTGCCTAGAGTATTTTTTTAAGAGTTTTTTTTTTGTTGTTGTTGTTGTTTTTTTTGCGGTACGCAGGCCTCTCACTGTTGTGGCCTCTCCCGCTGCGGAGCACAGGCTCCGGACACGCAGGCTCAGCGGCCATGGCTCATGAGCCCAGCCGCTCCGCGGCATGTGGGATCCTCCCGGACCGGGGCACGAACCCGTGTCCCCTGCATTGGCAGGTGGACTCTCAACCACTGCGCCACCAGGGAAGGCCTTAGAGTATTTTTGTGCTTTAGTTTATTGAACTCCTATTCACCCTTTAAAACCCAGTTTAGGACCCATCTCCTCTGTGAAACTTTCCCTGACCTCCCTGACTGAGTTATTTGTTTCCTTCCCTGACCTGCTCTCTTACCCTATGTCAGCGAGCTTTTATTGACCATCTCCCCTACTAGACTAAGAACTCCTGGAGGGAAGTTCCTTAAGCTCAATGATACCCAGCCCCGAGACAGGCACATGGCATGGCCCAGTCAATGTTTGTTGAGTGGAATTTAATTTGGAGGCAGAGGGAGATTCAGCCCCTGTTAGCAAGGCAGAAGCCTCTCCCCTAGAAGGTCCAGACATGCCAAGAGAGAAAGGCTGCCTTTCTTCTCATGGTCCCTCCCCTGGGTGGCTGTTGATTCCATGCCCACCATACCGTGTCCGGTCCTCCTTGCTTCTTACTGGGCTGTTGCAATAGCTCCCAGTAGCTTTCCCTGCCTCCACTCTCCCCTCATCCACCCTCGCCCATGACCTGCCCTCCACACTATAGTGTTTTTTTCTGAGAAACAGATCTTCATATCATCTTCTGTCTAAACCCTTCAATGGCTCCCTGCGGCCCTCAGGATAAAGCTCAAGGTCTTCAGGCTGCCCACTAGGCCTTTCGCTTTGCCCCCACTCACAGCCTCACCCTCATCCCTGGTGTTCCCCTCCGCTTCACATTCATCCCATTTTAGACCCTTGCAGTTCTCCCCTATGCCACGCTGTTTCATACCCTGTGCATTTCCACATTCTATTCCTTCTGCCTAGAGTATTTTTTTAAGAGTTTTTTTTTTGTTGTTGTTGTTGTTTTTTTTGCGGTACGCAGGCCTCTCACTGTTGTGGCCTCTCCCGCTGCGGAGCACAGGCTCCGGACACGCAGGCTCAGCGGCCATGGCTCATGAGCCCAGCCGCTCCGCGGCATGTGGGATCCTCCCGGACCGGGGCACGAACCCGTGTCCCCTGCATTGGCAGGTGGACTCTCAACCACTGCGCCACCAGGGAAGGCCTTAGAGTATTTTTGTGCTTTAGTTTATTGAACTCCTATTCACCCTTTAAAACCCAGTTTAGGACCCATCTCCTCTGTGAAACTTTCCCTGACCTCCCTGACTGAGTTATTTGTTTCCTTCCCTGACCTGCTCTCTTACCCTATGTCAGCGAGCTTTTATTGACCATCTCCCCTACTAGACTAAGAACTCCTGGAGGGAAGTTCCTTAAGCTCAATGATACCCAGCCCCGAGACAGGCACATGGCATGGCCCAGTCAATGTTTGTTGAGTGGAATTTAATTTGGAGGCAGAGGGAGATTCAGCCCCTGTTAGCAAGGCAGAAGCCTCTCCCCTAGAAGGTCCAGACATGCCAAGAGAGAAAGGCTGCCTTTCTTCTCATGGGAGTTTTGAAGACACCCAAATATAAACCAATTTAGGAATACACGGCAAGCCATTAATGTGGCACCCCTGGTTCCGAAAGAGGAATCTAGAACCTTGAAGTTGAAAGGTGGCTCCGAGATCTAGCATTCTTGTTTACAGGCAAGGAAACGGAGGCGCAAAGAAGTGACGTGCCCTCTTCCGTAGCACATCAACTGGGATGAGAATGCAGTCCCTGCAGTCCCAGTTTGGGGACTGTGACCGCTCTGAGTAGCCCTGAGTGACTCGCTATGGGGTGAGGCTCAGCCTCTGCACAGTGAGAACGGCCCCCGCCCCTCAGGGAGTCAGGGTGGGCGTCCTGCAGCCCGTGCCACACGGCAGACCTTCACAGGGGCCAGTCTCCCCTCCTGCTCCGTGTGGGGAAGGTGCCAGCACAGAGGCCAGGCAGTTCAGAATCGGGAAGTCTGTGGGAGGCAACGGGCCAGGATTTACAACAGGAACTGCTGTTTCCTGAGAACACTGTGTTCCCAGGGGCCTCCCCTCTGCTCCCTTCAGAGCCCTATCCACTCCACCCCACCTCACCCAGTCGCCCATTACTGCAGGTTCAGCCTCTGCTTCCGAACCTGCAGCCTCCCTCCTGAGAACCCCACCCACCCACCTTCCCATTGGCCGGCTGGACCTTGGCCTTGGTTATCCCATCGTCACCCCAAAGGCCTGAAACCTGCTCTGGTGTGAGTGACACAGGGCAGTTTGTCAGAGCTGCCTTGGTGTCGTGAGAGCTTGTATTATGGGACCAGAACAGGGCACAAGACACAGGCTCCCTCCCCAGCTCTCGGACACCGCTGCTCCCCGTCTCCCCCCTCATTTACTCCCCTACCCCCAGTGTCTTCATTTCTCTTGCACTTGTCCCCCTTGCTAAGTTAAATGCCACTGGGTTGCGGGTCGCATGTCAGGGAAGTACATGGGCTTTTAGGCTGCCAGACTTCCAGGAGCTGGGGACACAGCTTTTTATCTGCAGAGGCTCAAGGACATAGCCCACCTTCCTGTTTCTTTCTCGCTTTCTTTTTTCAGTATAGCTGCCACCTCCCGCTGTCGATGTCACAGTGAGACTGAGGTGGCCATAAGATGGATGTCAGATCAGAGGACTCAGAATACCCAGACCTTTCCCATCCTCCCAACCCCTCTCAGAAAAAGGTCAAGCAAAGTAACAGGATACTTTGTTACTAGCTGGGACCTTGACCCTAAACGTAGGAACCAACACAGGACTACCTTTTTCCTCAGAATCGGGGCCCAGAGCCTTGGACCAAAGGGCCTCTTAACCCCACAAGGCCACACCTGGGTCTCAGGGAAGCAGAGGCCAGCACAGAAGCAGCAGGGGCCGGACATGTGGGCCTGCATGGCCCAGGTGGCCTTCCTGGGATCAGACTCAGGCTCACATTTTTCTGAATGGAGCAGGCTTGGGGTGGGGCCGGAAGAGCCGTCTAGGGCTACTTGCAACAAGTGGGGAGAGGGAGACGCATGGAGAAACATCTGTTCTAAGGGAAAGCGACCCCTGGGCCTTTCGTCTCTAGACTCAGCTCCCAGCTGGGCACCGCTCTGGCTTGGCCTGCAAGGGGCCACACCCTAGTGCACAGTGACCCCACCCCCTAGCCCATAGGCCCCATCGACATCCTTGAATTGGCCCAGGAGGGCAGTAGGAAGGGACAGAGGGAATTTTTTTCCTCTGCAGGCTGAGGGCCACACCTGCACCTCCCTGCCCTGACATGCCTGGCTTTCTTTTTTTTTTTTTTTCAGCCTGCTTCCATGCAGTGACCCTGGAGGCCATTCTCCTTTTATCAAGTTTCCCAGGATCGCTGTGGAGCATCGGGTGGCAGACAACAAAAGTCACAGACGTGGGAGGTTGTGAGTGTTTTCCAGACCCTGCCTTCTTTTCTCAGGAGCCCCAGGATGCCTGGTGATCTCTGGGATTGTGGCATTGTTTCCTAATTGGGTGACGTCCCTTTCCCACATCTCAGATTTCTCCAGTTGCCCCCAAATCCTCCAAAAACATCCCTCGGATAAAATGGAGTTGCAAGGCAGTTGCTGTAGTGAAAAAGTGGACCCGGCCAGATCTGGGATGCAATCTCTGTTTTCCCACTTTCTGGCTGTGAGAAGTTGGACCAGTTCCTAGCCCCTTGGACTTGGGTTTGCTCAACTGCAGGATGGGGGTGCTGTTTTCCAGGGAGGCTGTGAGGAACACTGGGATCCCACTCAGAGACAACCTGCATCGTGTCCGGTGGGATGAGATGCTCAGTGAGTGGTACCCAACAGTCGCTCTGGATTAGCAAATAAACACCCATGATGGTAAGGATAAAAAAAGAACATTGAGAGGACACTGACTACATGCCATATACTATGCTAAGGACTTAAATCTAATCCTATTTAATCCAAGAATAGCTCTATGGGGTAGGTGCTATCATTATTCCCATTTTACAGAAGGAACTTGGGATACAGAGAGGTAAGTAACTTGCTGAAGAAGAGACCTGGACTCCAGAGTGGTTACTTTAGGAAGAGGCGGCAAAAGGGGCAGAAGTGAGGCTGGGGTACCGATCAAACATGGCCCAGGGTTTTTTCTGTTCTTAAAGATGGGAACCCTCTGAGACATATGGTAAAGATCTCATTAGGGAGGTAGCCACCAGCCCCCTTGACTGCAGACGCTGCTCTCTGAGCCATCCCAGGTGGCCGTTTGGTGGGGAGAGCCGCCTTTCCTGTCTTTTTGGGTCTCTGTTGAAAGACATCACCTAAGCTCTTGCCCCACCTCTGATGTATCCCAGGCAGTCCAGCCATCTGGGGATGGCGGGGGGTGGGGCGGGTGGGGAGCAGGGCCTGGTATCTCAGAATGTGGAGGGAAGGGTCCTCCGCAGCACTCATGCTGGGGATTTGAGCCAGGAGCTGGGAGGGCAACGCTGCTGAATTGCAAAAGATATCTGCTGGCATGCGGACTGCGTGAAGGAAAGCTTGTAATTGTAGCCATAAATCAAGTGCAGACAGAGGAAAAACTGTCAGACTTTGGGGAGTTATTTTGTACAGAAGAGGTGGAAAAATGCAGCTGTGGTGTGAGAGCTGGGCTGGCTGGATATTGGCAGAGGTGGGACTCACGGGGTCACCATGGAGTGGAGGGGGGACCCTTGCTCCAGAAAGCTATTGCTGCAGCCCTCACTTGCAGGATGACAAGAGAACGAGGTCTTTCATCATGGGAGCTGTCCTGGGGGACAACTGTGAACAAGCTCAGCTTATCTTTAGCCCTCTTGTTCTCCTCTCTGTGGATTTGTGTTCTGGCCAGGCCACTTATAGCTCTGTGCCCTTTGGCACGATGCTTAAAGGGAAATGACTATAAGTATTTGGTGCCTGCTATGTGCCAACTCCTGGAATTGGCCTCAGCTGGCGTGTAGCTTCTTCCTCAGTAATAGAACCTGACTTAATCCAAGCACCCACTCTCCCCCAGCCAGCCTTGTGCCTCAGCCCAGGCTGGGCCTATCTTTAGCTTCACAAGTTGGGTCCCGATTGGTTCAAGCCAATCATGAAGGTTCCATTCCTCTTGTCTGTGATTGGCTTAGGCATGGACATGTGACCCCATTCTGGCCAATGAGATATAAGGGGGAAGTCTATTAGGGGTGCTTCAGAAGAAGGTTTCTCATTCTCATAGGAGGAGATCTCTCTTACACCTCTGGATATCGTGCCTGGAACCACTGTAAGCATGTAGTTACCAGCCCGAGGCTGACAACAGCATCAAGGATAGCCAAGCAGAAATGTGGAAAGAACCTGGGTCCTTTGTGATGACATTGAGCTGCTAAATTAACCCTTGCTGGAGCCAGCCTAACTTGTGATTTCTTGTTATGTGAGATGGTCTAAGCCACTTGGAGTTGGGTTTCCTGCTAAAGGTAGTTATGTGTCCCTACCACTTCTTGCTTCACTGAAAAATGGGTAGAAGTATGTTCTCTTCCCCATGTTGGAGGGTCCCTAGCTGGGTCGCTTGGTCCCTGTGGTGTCATTCTTTTAGCTTTTCATGTGACAAGTCACTCCCTCAGGTGCAAACATATCCCTAGGGTGTCAAGTTGGGTAGCTTCAAGTAACAACCACTTTGCCCCTGCAACTCTCAAGCCATTTCGCTAAGACAGTGCTCATTATGGCAGGTGTATTCTCTTAGGCAGACATAAAATGATCTTAGCAAGTGCCTGTTCTATAAACGTCCCTCACATAGTATGTGCTATTAATTAGAATTATGAGATATTTTACATTGCAAGCTTGCGTTGGGCGATCTTGGTGATTATTAAGCACCCACTGTCTAGTATTAGTATCAGAATGTCTTGCGTTTTCTGAATGTATATGAAATGAGGACTGAAAACTCCACAGATGCCTGTTGGAGATCTCTGGCTTTCTAACAAGGGATAATGTCAGAACTGCCCCACCTGCGTCTCCCTGCTCAGCGCTTTGCCTGGAGGGAGAAGCTGATTAATGTAGGACCATCAATTCTTTCTGGTGTCAAGAAGAGGAAGATTAAAGGCCTACATCTCCCCCTCCCCCAACACCTCTAAGCCAGACAGCTGGGGCCATTCCAATGCTGGGGGTGGCCAGACAGTGGTTAGGGAGGAGTCCACTCCCCCCGAGAGGACTCCCAGCCCGTGTCCCATATTTGACTAATGTGTCCTAAACATGTAGACCTCTGCTTAATATCTTGGGGGTCAAGTGCTCAAGTCAAGCAAACCCCAGGTTGGACTCAGAAGACTGGAGCTGTTCCTACTGTTACCCATAGTTCATCCCTCCTGTGGAGATCTGTAAATCCCTGGTTGAATCTGTGGGTCGATACTAAGGAGGGGAAGGGATGGGGAGTGGGGAGACGGGCAGGGCTGCAGGACCTCTGAGCCCAGCTGAGCCCCAGTGAGGTAAGAAAGAGCTGGTCTCTCCAGGGACAACCTCTATAGGCTGGGGACAGAGGTGGACCTCAGCCAGTAGGAGGCAGGGAGCTCCTTTGGACTTCACAGGACCAGTTGTGTCGTCTTCAGGTGGGCCTCTTCTTATTCTTTTGGAAGCGGTGAGTACCTTTCTGGCTACCTTCAGCTACAAGGAAACTGAGCCAGTGACTCAGAGAGCAGCCCCTGAATCTACCGGGGTTCAAATCCTGGCTGTGTCATTGCTGTATGCCTGACTGCGTGCTGGGTACACGACCACTCTATCCCGCTTGCCTCAGGCTCACAACGGGGAGAACCACAGCCTCCCTCTCCCCCTCACCCACCCCCAGGGAATGATCAGGAGTGTTATAAGAGGTGGGACGCAGAGAGCTCTCAGATCAGCTCATGGTGGTGCCCTGTAGATGGGAGGGCACTGTGAACTCCGGCCATCCAGAAAGGGAGGCGTCCAGCTGTGTTCCCTCCCAGAGGCCTCTGTAATCTGGTTGTAATCTCCCCGTTTGTCAGAAACGTCTGTATGCCACACACTCTGAGCCCCAGTCCTGATTTTCATGCAGCCCTCACATTGGTTTGGTGAGGTAGGTGATCCTGTGTTATTGGTTTCCTCTTATCGATTCCTGTAAGTTAAGGAGACTCGGGGAGCAGCTGAGTACATGTCAGCTCTGGGTAAGACGGTTATATTCTCAGAACCCCTCCACCTGGCCCAGCCTGAAGTCCCCAGGAGGAGAACCTATAAGGACAGTCGGCATCTTCTAATCTGGAAAACCCAGGCTTGTGGGGCCAGGGGCTGAGCCAGGGAAGGGGCTGGCAGGGAAGGCAGGCTGGTGAGCAGTCCTGGGACTCTGACACGAGGGCTCCAGCGTGGAGAGGGAGAAGGGCTGGGGTGGGCAGCTGGCAGCCTGGCCTGTCCCACCCAGTAGGGAGGACACGCACGGTGCTCAGAGACCTAAGGTGGGGACACCGGACCAAGTCTAGAATGGCAGCTCCCCAGGGACTCTGGGGGCAGAAGTGAGGGGTGAGGGGCATTTAGGGCAGCTCCTCTCTGAACTGTGCCCTGGGTGTGCCCCATGTTGAGATGGAGTCCGGGGCTGGGGAATCACCTGTCCTATGCAAGAAGGGGGCTCTCGTGCACAAAATACCTGGACACCTTTCTTCCAGTTGTGCTTGTAATATTTCAGGGGAGTTGCCTGCCCTCATCCACTATACTCCTGCCCCTGCAGCCTCCTGCCCCCTAATAGCTGTCCCCCAAGCTAGACTGAGCTGTTTCTTCTGAAAAGTCTGCCTCTGGATTTTCTCTTTTTAGGCTAAAAAACCTAACCATATTGGTAAAGAAAAGTTTGACAAAAAAGTCAGCCACCATCTTGCCAAACATCGTCATTTTTTTCTGTTTTCTCCCAATCTTGGTCCAAGTGGTGGCCTACTTTCACCACACGACCCTGTGTCCTATCTGTAAACTTGGTATCAGATGCCTGGTCGCCCGTCCTTTGATACATTAAGTTGGATCAACACCCCTCCCAAGTAGACGGACACCCTCTGTCTGTAGTTCCAGGTCCAGGCTCCACCTTCTCCTCCCTGGGGCCTGACCTGTATAGACCATGCCCACTTGCTCTCATGCCCCCCTGCTTTTGGTGGGGTTTGGCCAGTAGGGGTGAGGCACCAGCCAGAGCTTGTAAAGAGGGAGGAGGGTAAATTTGGGGTATTCATCTATATTCCTTTGCTAGGGCTGCCATAACAGAGTACCATGGGCTGGGTAGCTTAAACAACAGAAATTTATTTCTCCCAGTTCTGGAGGTTAGAAGTCCAAGGTCAAGGTTTCAGCAGGTTGGGTTTCTTCTGAGGCCTCTCCCTTTCACTTGTAGATGGCCACTTTTCCACTGTCTTCTCACTCAGTCTTTCCTCTCTGTACTTCTGTTCCTGGTGTCACTTTGTGTGACCAAACTTCCTCTTCTTATAAGGATCCCAGCCAGATTGGATTAAGGCCCATCCTAACGACTTTGTCTAAAGTTAAGCACTTCTGTGAAGGCCTTGTCTCCAAATACAGTCACATTCTGAGACACTGGGGGTTATGGCTTCAACAGGAATTTGGGGGGATGGAATTCAACCCATAACATCATTGCCCCTACTCCCTCCCTGTGGGGTCACTGAGAGCTGTCTGTGCCCCTCAAACAGAAGGTCACAACTCTGGGCATGCGGCCCACAGCCTGTTCTGTCCCCATCCCTGCAGGCCTAGTGGAGTTAATGGTGCTGGGCTGTTACCAGCTCCATGGTGTCCACACACACACAAAGCTTCCCACGGCTCTGTAAACAGTCCCTTCTTTCAACTCTCTCACGTTATCCGTTTTGAGCGTGTCATCTTTTTTTTTGCTGGGCCCCTGCCTGATACACCAGGTACGGTGGTAGACCTGGCAGCGCTCCTGTCAGCTCTGAGGGCGCCTGTGCGGTGGGGTGGGAACCGGCCTGGAACAGTTGTCCTGTCTCCTCGGCATTGGAATACTCTGTCCTGTCACTTACTAAAGGCACGAGGGTGGAGAGGGAGGTGACCCCATGCCATGACATAGCAAAGACCTTAAAACAGAATGTCACTTTTTTTTTTTTTTTTTATTGCCACACAACATGAAGGACCAGGGATCGAACCCGTGCCCCCTGCAGTGGAAGCGCCTGGTCTTAACCACTGGACCACCAGGGAAGTCCCTGTCACACACTCCTAAGACTGTCGATGGCTATTCCTTCACACACATACCAGTTGAATGCCTGAATGTTCTCCTTGGCAGTGCCTCTCTCCTCCAGCTGCCAGCCCCAACTCTCCAATTCCTGGTATTTCTTTCGCATGAGGCAATTCGGTAGCCCTCCTCCACACTTTCAGCCTATGCAGGCTGTTCCCTGGGGGCTGCACGTTTCACACCCAAAGAAGCCTCCTAGTCCTGGCCAAACAGAGGCTCTAGTTCTCTGGGGGAAGTCGCCACCACCTGTAAACTAACAATTCCCCCTTGTGCATTAGGGCCTCGTTAGGCATCAAGGACTGGAATTATCCAGCTGGTGTAAAAGGGCCCCAGGCCCTCCCACCAGCAGGGTCTCCTCATGGGCTGCATGTTGCAATCACCTGGGAAACCTACAAAAAATACTGATGCCTGGGCCCCATCTCCAGAGGTCCTGATCGAGTTGGTTTGGGGTGTGACTGGGCGTAGGGATTTTAAAAAGCTCTCCAGAGGATTCTAGTGTGTGGCAATAGCTGGGAACCCCTGCCCTGCAGCGTTCTGTAGCTTTTTAGGCAGCAGTGACACTGAAGTTGTTCAAACCTCCCTAAATCAAAGTACTTCCTGGAGACCCCAGGGGCAGACGCTTGCCGTTTGAGGTGATTGTAACACTAAGTATCTTGAAATGCCCTGAGGTCCTGAGAGGAAGCATCCTCCTTTCTCACCAGAACCTTCTGGATCCTGACACTTCGAGGGCCCTGTCCGCAGGCCCAGTCCCCTCCTGTCCATCACAACTATCCTTTCCTGCCCTGAGGCGGGATTCTCCTCCCAATCTGACTCCCACACCAAATTGTTTCTTTTTGACAACCATTAAAGATAAAATTTAAAAAATCATCTAGGAAGACATGTGTAACCCACTGGAAATTTCAAGGCAGTGAGTCACACTCCTGGGCCCCCTCAGATCTTATGTAAGGTTGAGTCACTTTTTGTGAAGTCCGTGCATAGCAGAAGAAAATTGGAAGGCTCTCAAGATATGTGAGTGTGTGTGTATGTGTGCGTTTCTGTGAAAGAGAGAGAGAGGAGAGAGATGTCACTTGCAGCTTTAATAGACTGGTAGTAACTCTGACTTAACTTCAGAGATTCCTCATCCCGTCTCCACCACCAGGAGACACAGATGAAAGATAATCAGGAGAGACCCAGAACCTGGAGGTGGTGGAGCCATTGGGGAAATGCCACTCCTGGCCCTCCCCCGACCCCAACCTCCCCAGGGGCATCCCCTGCATCACCATAGGTCTCATTCTTTTTTTCTAATTTCTTGAGCCTCGCTGTCCAACAAGGTACCACTAGCCACCTGCGACTGTGGAGCCCTTGAAACGTGGCTCGTCTGGATTGAGATGTGCTGTAAGCGTCACATACATGATTTTGAAGACAGTATGAAGAAAAGAATGTAAAATATCTCGTTGATCCTTTTGCGTATTGATTAGATATTGAGATAATATTTTGGAGATACTGGGTTAAAGTTAATTAAAATTAATCTTATTAAAATTAATCTCACTTGTTTCTTTTTACCTGGGGTCCTGCCCCAAGCACCACCAGAGTGAAAACAAAGGGACAAAGACAACAGGACAGAAACTTAGGAGCCAAAAATCAGATGGGGGAGGAGTCATGGACTTTATTGACCAGATCAAGTTGAATCTGACATTGCACTGGGTTGAATGGTGCGCCCTCTAAAATTCACGTCCACCTGGAACTTCAGAACGTGACCTTAACTGGAAATAGAATCTTTGTAATTGTTTAAGTTAAAATGACATTTTACTGGATTAAGATGAGCCCTAAATCCAGTGACTCCTTATAAGGAGGCCATGTGAAGATCAAGACACAGAAGGGAAGGTGGTGTGGTGAGGACAGAAGAGACTGGAGGGAGACAGCCGAGCACCCAGGAACACCAAGGACTAATGAACAGAAGTTAACAAGAGGCAAGGAAGGATTCTTCCCCAGAGCCTTCAGAGGGAGCACGGCCCTGCCCACACCTTGATTTTAGACTTCCAACCTCCAGAATTATGAGAGAATACATTTTTATTATTTTAACCCACCCTGTTTGTGGCACTTTTTTCTAGCTGCCCTAGGAAGCGAATACACTTAACATGAAAAAAAAGAATATAAGCTATCTCATCGATAATTTTTTATGTTAATTAAAGGTTGAAATGATAAGTTTCATTTGAGTTAATATAAATATATTGGGTTAAATGAAACGTATCATTCAAACAAACGTCACCTTTCTTTTTTAAAATGTGGCTATTAGAAAACATTAAATTACAGATACAACTCTCATTTATGGCTTGCGTTTTATTTCTGTGTTCCAGAGTGAAGGAAACACTGTCAGATGCTGGGGTTCTTTACCTGGAGAAGAGAAAGTGGTGAAGCTTTGGAAGTCAGAGTCACAAAGGTAGGAAAGGTTTTTTCACAAAGCCCAGCAGACGAGGCCATGTCAGCAGTTCAGCATGAGGTTAGGCCTGGAGGAGCGTGGAGGACCTTGGATGGGATGGCAAGAGAGGTCAGGAAATTTCTTCCTTTACCTGTAGAATAGGGACTCTGGGCTGCATCTGGTAGGGGGCAGGGAGTGGACCCCTGCTCAGAGGACAATCACCCCTCCCCCAAAGGGGTTCCTGCTCAGGGAAGGCCAAACAGGCAGGAGGCAGGCCGGTTGAGGTAGTCTGTCTCCTGGGAGCCAGAGCCCCGTACTTCTCACCCTTTCAAAGGTAGCGACCCACAGCCAGGCCACAGTTCTGGAATGCTGCCGGAACACCGGAGCTGGCTGTAGACAGTGTGGAGAGGGATCTTGGGGTTACCCAAACACCTCACTGGCTCCAGAAGATAGTAATCAGGGGGACGGAAGGTGGGGAGA
The DNA here is from genome assembly GCF_003031525.2 of Neophocaena asiaeorientalis asiaeorientalis. Lineage (NCBI taxonomy): Eukaryota > Metazoa > Chordata > Mammalia > Artiodactyla > Phocoenidae > Neophocaena > Neophocaena asiaeorientalis. The sequence continues at coordinate 10,063,565 of NW_020174013.1, read as the reverse complement.
AAGAAGTCACCTGGCTTAGCCAGTCCCGGCTCCTCTGTTTACCTTGGCCGGAGCTGAGATTCCTCTCAAGGTTTCTGCCCTGAGACAGCAGCGCACTGAGCTGGGTAGTGGCGAGAGGCTATATTTCACCCTGTCCGGGCTGGAGGGGAACCAAAGATCATCCATGGGGTGTGTGGGGTGTGCAGATCTCCCTTGAAGCGTTGGCTGCATGACTGTCTTTGGAGGTGAGAGTTTAAGGGGGTAGGGATTCAATGAGCGGCCAGCCCAGAACCCCAAACAGCCCACTTTTCAGGGGTTCTCGGGTTACAGGGCAGCAGGCTGAGCTGCTCGTTATTCTGAAGGTTTCAAGGGGGGCTGGAAGTGACCTTGAAGCTACACTCTGGAGCCCATCAGAAGATTCCCCCACCCCCGCCACCTCTGCGCTGTAGCACCCATCATTACTCTTACTGTTGTTATTGTTGGATGACTTTCCTACAAACACCTAAAAACACCCCAGATGGGTCAAGAGCTCGGGTCATCCAGATTCCCCCACGCAGGCCACCTACACTTAACCAAGCCCCTCCGTGTTTGCTTTAAGGGACGCCGGTTATCCTTGCTGCCTCTGAAATTCCATCCCTGGGGAATTTGTCCCAGCTAAAACGCCAGCTCCCTCCAGGTGGAGTAATACAGCAAGTCATTCTTTCCCCAGATATATACTGAGTGCCACAGGCCACGAGCCAGACCTGGTCCTTTAACTGAAGCAAAGAGGGAACAGTGATTCGTTCAAACCCGCTGATGGGATTAGCTCTGCCGTCGCCCCTCTGGGCAGCTCTGCAGGAGCTCTTGGGGCACGGGGTGCTGGTGGGGGGCAGTGCCTGTGCTCGGGCTGCTCAGGGGAGCACGAGTTATGACCACAGAACTACTGGCCAGGCCAAGGGCTCTGGCTCCCGCCGCTGTGTGGCTCCCACTCAGCGTGGTGTCAGAGCCAGGGTGAGAGCCGTGCTCCGGCCTCGTCCAGTCCCCTGTGGAATCTGGGTGCCTCGGCCTTTCTCAGCAGGGAGCCTGCTTTCCTCCTGGGGCTGTCTCCAGCTCCCAGGCCTCTCCTCCCGTCTGCTTCTTTCTCCAGTGTTTAGAAAATGCCATCTTGAGTGGCCAGGGCTGTGAGGGGCTCTGGGAGCAAGGAGAGGTTTGCTGCGGGGTGATGGGCATCCCCCAGGGCCTGGTTTCAGAGCTCAAAGCTTGTCAGAGTTGGAGGAGCTGCCAGAGCACGGCTGCTCCTGCCAGATGCCTGCTCCCTGGGCCCCGTCAGCCCACCTCTACCTCACCTTGGGGAAGTCGAGATTTGTAGATTTGATGGATGAGGGAGAGAATGAGATGCTTTCTCTCTCCCCCAACTTCCCCCTACCCACCAGCACATCTTCAAACAGGAAATCAAGGGCCACCCCTCTGTTTTTCTTGGTCAGCGCAAGACCGGGAGACTGATGCCATCTGCTTAGAAGGATGCCGCCCTGGCCGTGCGGTTCAGACAGTTGTCCTACTGGGGCAGCCCTGGATCTGGGGCTTGCCCTTTCATGCTACGGCAGAGATTTTAAGAACTAGGTGCCCTGGGGTGACAGAGACCCCGCAGCCTGCTTTCCCTAGAAGGACTCAGATCACCAGCTCTTCTAGTCTCTTGGTCATTGTCTAGTTCTCACAACAATTGAAAGGAAAGAAATGGACTTTAATTCCAGCAATGGGGATGTGACTAGAATGGGGGTGGGGTGTCTTGAGACTGGGGGCCCTGGGGCTGCTGATGGAGCTCTCCCCACCCCTGGCAAGGTGTTCACAGACCAGCACCTCCCTGTGGGCCTCGCTGGTACCTGGTGGAGGCAGAACCAGGAGACAGAAGTTTTCTCCATATCTTTCCAGACTTACGGTTTTTATACTTAGACCTGGAAAAACTTCTTTTTCTTTCTTCATTTCTTTGAAAAAGCAAGATTGGCTTAAATACAAAGTGATCACGGGGGTTTTTTGAAAGCAGAAAAAAGAGAGAGATGGCCTTTTGAGAATAATGCTTCATTTCTGTGCTCTGTTACCCCAACCCACCCCCATGGCTCCCACCCCTGCCTCATCAGGAAAAAATGCCCCTGCTGAGACCTCACCTCTGGAGGAGATGGAAGACCAGGTAACCTCCCCCCCACCCCGCCATGTGTCCAAGACATTTCCCCCAAGGGCCCAACTGCTTGCAAAGCCTCTAAGAAAACCTTGGCCAACCTCCTGGCCCAGCTGCTGGCCTCAAACCCAAGCTGCTTGGCCCATCCAGGAAGCCCGTAAATCCCCCAGTCGGCAAGAAGCCGCACTCAAGCTTGCTCGCCCCTTCACTCAGATGCCTGGCTGCAGGCCCTGGGCTGTCCTCAGCCAGTCTAGAAGTCAGTGTAAATAAGCACATTTCTCTGAGGCAGACCTCATTTTCTGAGGAATGGTATTCCCTCAGAGGCATCACTAATCAAAAAGTCCATTGTTCCCTTTGGGGGCCACAGCTCTTCCCCACCTGACAGTTGATATTTAACTGATGGCTGCTGTCCTCCATAGAGTTTTTAGCACATCACATGGTGTTGGTACGGTTCCAGCAAAGTGTTAACTCCTTTGCCCCCAGGGCAGAGAGCGGTGGTTCTCCTAATATCTATTGAACCTGTTATAAGCCCCCCAAAGGGTAGATGCACATATATCATAGGTGAAAAATTCAAATGTCCTGCTTCTCTGAGGCCAGGACCCAGCACAGCTTGCAAATGGCTGTTCTGGGAGTTGAGGTAGACTGGGAGCGGTGTGCTGCTCACGATTGCTTCAAGTCTGAGCGGAAAGAAGGAACTTTAGTCTCGAAGGTGGAAGGGCTGCAGAAACAGTGTAGAAGCCTCAAGGATGTGAGACGTCATTATTAGGGGAGCAAAAGCTGGCAGCTAGGGTGGAATTTGGGACCCCACCAGGGCCATGCCGCTGAGGTAGGGCAGATGAAGACAACAGTTCATGGAGTAAGTCTTAAGATGCTGGGCAGGAGAAAGCAGGGGAGTCCCAGGCACAGCCCAGGCTGCCCCGGGGGCAGCTCAGGAGCATCAGAGGGAGGCTGTGGGCCAGACTGGCCTGTGTCCTAGCCCATCCCAACTCCTCTGGCTACCCGGCCTCGGGCCATCCTTCATCCTTGCACCTCAGTTCCTTTATCTGTGGCAGGGGATGGTGATGTTGAAGGAAAGATAGAAACACAAAGGCTGTGGAAAATGCTTACTGCAAGAAAGGAGCCTACTGAGGAGGGGTGACTGCTATGGGGACCCCCGGCCAAGTCTTACCAGCTGAGTTCCATCTTGGACCCAGGAGCCTGCAGGGTTTATAACCACAAACAATCCTGAGATGGCTCTTGAACCATAATGCCCAACAGGTGGGCAGTCCTGGTCCCCTAGCAGGCACACAGCCTGTTTTTTCTCTGTTGGCCAGGGGCATTCTGCCTCCTCAGGAGCTATTGGTGGACTGACATTGCCCGAGAAATCCTGGCTGGCCTCTCCCTCTCACCCCACTCCTTCCCACTCGTGTGTTTGAGATTAACATGTATCCCTTGAACCTATTCATTTTTCTACTGAGATGGAAACTTGGCCAGCGACCAGGCCTGGATGTGCTTGTGGTGTGGCTGGGCTCAGGCCAAGCCCACGGTAATTGTAATCACATGTGAGGCTCTTGCTGGCTCACTGGCCGCTGGGGTCCTGGGAGCTGCCAGAGGGAAGGGCGCTGGGCTGGGTGTCGGGGCTGTGAGCAGTGTGCAGACAGTGTGGCCTTGGGCTCCTCCCCTTACCTCTCTGACCCTCAGTTTGCCCACTGATGAGATGAAAGGACTGGCTCACAGGACCTCTGAGACTCTAGGATCTCAGGAGATATGGACCAGCTCTTAAGTGCCCTCTTTGGTCTTCCCAGCCCTGGCCTGGCCTTACATGTACACAGAGAGGGACCATGGCCAGGGTGTGGCTGGAGAGCTCCAGGAAGACCTGCCACTGCCCTGCCTCCTCAGCCTAGATGCCTTCTCACAGGACACAGAGCAAGGACGGGCTCGCTGAGTCATTGGGGGCTGAGGATGTCATTATCTCATGATGGTAAGCCCAGGGGTAGCTGGGGGTATAGGATACCAGGGTGGGATTGAGGGTGCTTAGAGAAGGGCCCGGAAGGAGAGGCAGAAGAGTATCCAAGACAGTCTTCATGAGCCACCCTATGGCACAAGGGCAAACCTGCTTCCCAGCCCCTATTAGCCCAGAAGCTGGGGCTGTCGCTCTGCTTGATTTAATCTACCCTCTGGTGTAACATTATTCTGAGCCCTGATGGGGCAGCCCAAAGAATTCTTTACCCAGTGGATTGTTGTGGCTTTTTCCATTCACACTGGAGGCTCAGAAAGCCTGAGAATAAGGAGCAGATGAAGGGCTGTGAACAGTGGCTACCTGGCTAATCAGTACAGCCGAGAGCAGAGGTGACATTCTGAAGCACACGGTCTGAGTAGAGGTGGTGAGGAGATGAGTTTCTCCACCTTCGCACAACCCCTGGGCCTTCTCTCTCCTCTCTCCCCTTTCTTCTTCTTTTATTATTTTTTTTGTGGCACGTGGGCCTCTCACTGTTGTGGCCTCTCCCGTTGCGGAGCACAGGCTCCGGACGCACAGGCTCAGCGGCCATGGCTCACGGGCCCAGCCGCTCCATGGCATGTGGGATCCTCCCGGACCGGGGCGCGAACCCGTGTCCCCTGCATCGGCAGGCGGACTCTCAACCTACTGCGCCACCAGGGAAGCCCTCCCCTTTCTTCTTATACACACGTCTCCCCTCACTTCTCCCTTTGTCCGTCTCTCTCGTTTCCTCTTTCTGCTGCCTTTCTCTTTCCCTCTTGTTCTTCCTTCCTCCTTTCTAGTAAAAGAAGCCGACTGACTCAGGGAAAGAGGATGGCTCAGGAGTCAGGCAGTTTTGACCTGTTTGAGCCTCAGGTTTCTGTGAACCTGGGAAAATGCTGTCCTCACTTTGACATTGTTGGGAAGATTAAATAGGATAATATATAAAACAGCTTCAGGCAGTAAAGAGAAAAGTGTCAATAAAAGGCAGCAAATACTATGATTTAGCCCAAATATCAATGGAAGTGTGTCTTAAAAGATTAGTTGTACTTGATTAACTTTTGTTCCCATTCTTCATGGAAATCAGGTAACGTAAACTTGTTGTTCTCCTTGCGCTTATGAAATAGAATGGCCATACTCAAAGAGATTGCTCTGGACTTCCTTGTGGCTTCTGGTTTTTTCCCTATGTGTCATCAGTCCTGGAGGGAAGGAAGACTCACCCTTGATCTGGCCGTGTTGACCATGATTCTCTTGGATCTTGTGACGGGCGAGGGTGGGACAGAGGGCCTCTCCTGCCTGGAACACGTCTCAAAGGAGAGCTTTGATGTTAACCTCGTGGTTCCAAGGTCACACACCCACGATGGCTCCTACCAAACAAACAAAAACAAACCTAGGAGACGATTTGTCACTTTATATAAAAAATTTCACTTTCTAGGAGGAACCTTTTACATTCCAAAGGGATCCTCCTCCCACCCCCCACACACACATCCTGTACACAGCTTCGTTACTTGTGCCAGTTGGGGTTTGGTCAGAGAAACAGAAGCCACTCTATGTATCCCAAATACACAAGGTTTAATACTGGGGATTTAGAGGCTTACCTAACTGATGGGAGGGCTGGATGAGGGCAGGTTAGGGAAGCTACCGTCAGATTGCACAAAATCGGGAAGTGCCAGGACTGCAGAGAAGATGCCGGGATCGCCCCAGCACCAATGTGGGCAGCTTGCAGGGGCTTGCCTGGACGTCACGGTCAACCTCACGCCTTTCCATGCCAATTCAGAGAAGGTGGGCTCTCCTATCTTTGGTTTATCGAATCTTGTGCAAGTGACTGTATTGCCAGGATCTTACTTAGAACCATGCTGGCCAGGAATGCTGGGAACTGAAGACCCCAGGCTCTCCACTGGAGGCAGAGGAATGTGCAGAGTTAGGTGGAGATGCTGCGGTCCCGGCCAGGCTGGAGGACCAGCACCCCTTCGGTGCATCCTTTCCTGTCTGCCCAGCCAAGCAGCCGCTCCTATTTCCTCAGCTGCACTTGGCAGGAGCAAGGGGTTCATGAGCCTCTATGTCCAGGGAAGCAGGGAAAGGGCACAGGAATAGAGAAGTAGAAGAGGCGTTTTACAACGGGTAGAGACATGAATAAAGTCAGTTAAAAAAATAGTCGTCTTTGCCAAGGGCACACTGGGAAGTCCTAGCCGCACAGGAAAAGGAAGGGATTGGATGTCGGGAGCAAACAGCTGTGGACCCTGGGTAAGTCACTCTTCTCTTGGACCTCTGCTTTTTTTGTTTGTTTGTTTTTGTTTTTTTCCGGTACGCGGGCCTCTCACCGCCGCGGCCTCTCCCGTTGCGGAGCACAGGCTCTGGACGCGCAGGCTCAGCGGCCATGGCTCATGGGCCCAGCCGCTCCGCGGCATGTGGGATCTTCCCGGACCGGGGCATGAACCCGTGTCCCCTGCATCGGCAGGCGGACTCTCAACCACTGCGCCACCAGGGAAGCCCAGAAAAAAATTTTTTAATTGAAGTAAAGTTGACCTACAACACTATGTTAGTCCCAGGTGCACAATGTAGTAATTCAATATTTCTATGCATAACAAAATGATCATGATGATAAATCTAGTTACCATCTGTCAACATCCAAAGATATTACAATATCACTGACTATATTCCCCACGCTATAGATTTCATCCCCGTGACTCATTTATTTTATAACTGGAAGTTTGTACCTTTTTTTTTTTTTTTTTCTTGCGGTACGTGGGCCTCTCACTGCTGTGGCCTCTCCCGCCGCGGAGCACAGGCTCCGGACGCGCAGGCCCAGCGGCCATGGCTCACGGGCCCAGCCGCTCCGCGGCATGTGGGATCTTCCCGGACCGGGGCACGAACCCGTGTCCCCTGCATCGACAGGCGGACTCCCAACCACTGCACCACCAGGGAAGCCCGGAAGTTTGTACCTCTTAATCTCCCTCACCTATTTCATTCATTTCCCCCAATCCCTCTCCCCTCTGGCAACCACCTGTTTCTCCTCTGTATCTATGAATGTTTCTGTTTTATTGTATTTGTTCATTTGTTTTTTAGATTCCACACATAAGTGAAGTCATACGGTATTTGTTTTTCTCTGTTTGACTTATTTCACTTAGCATAATACCCTCTAGGTCCACCCATGTTGTCACAAATGGCAAGATTTCATTCTTTTTTATGGCTGAGTAATAGTTCAATGTATGTGTTGTGTGTGTGTGTACGTGCGTGTGTATAGTAATATTCCAATATATTTGTATGTCTCTCTCTATATATCTCTCCCACATCCTTTTATGCTTGAGACCCCTTGAAAGCATCGTGTTTGTGGATGCCGAGGAGTAGAACACTGGGGTATGAGCTGTCTTGACTTGCAGGTCTCAGGCCTTGGAAGGATAGAGCAGAAGTGTTCGCTCACTGGTCGGGGAATGAGGTATGTGCTCGTGTGACCTATATGTCTGTGCTGGGAAGTTGCCTTACCAATGGGTCCTGCTGCTCAGGAGGCTCTATTTTGAGCAGTGTCTATATTAGTTTCCTAGGGCTGCTGTAATAAATGACCACAAACTTGGTGGCTTGAAATAACAGGAATTTATTTTCTCATAGTTCTGGAGGCTGGAAGTCTGAGAAGGTGTTGTCAGGGCCACCCTCCCTCCAGATGCTCTAGAGGAGAATCCTTCCTTGAGTCTTCTAGCTTCTGGTGGTGCCAGGTTTTTCCTGGCTTGTGGTTGAATAATGCCAACCTCTGCCTCCATCTTTGCATGGTCTCCTCTGTGTCTGTCTTTCCCTTAGAAGGACACTTGTTTTTAAATTTAGGGCCTATTTGAATAATCCAGGATAATTTCATCTCAATCACGTCTACAAAGACCCTTTTTCCAAATGAAGTCACGTTCACAGCTTCTGAGAATTAGGACATGGAATATATTTTGGGGGCCGCCATTCAACCTACAATAGTGCTTCTCTACTTCTCCAGGTGATTGGAGGAAATGTGGACACCTGAGCTCCAGACAGCCTATCCATAGGCTGGCCTGCCCACCACAAAGTGGTCCAGATTGAGGATATGAGCCAGCCGGTCAAGGTGATGATTTCTGGAACAGGAATGGGGGAAACATGGAGAGGCTGAGCCAGCTAGCCGCAGGGCTGGAAGGTGAAAGGGTGCCATAGGTCGATGCCCAGAGCAAGCAGAAATTGTGAGGGAGCAGGTGTTGGAAGTAAATAGAAATAAAACAACAGAGAGGAGAATGGAGCAGACAGAGGGGGAAGAGGCGCCATGAGGAAGACCTTGCAGCTCAGCAGTGAGACAGAGGAAGAGCTTCTGCCTCCAGGGACTGCTTTGGTTCCTGGCAGCCCTTCAGATGCAGGGCAAGGCCATATATACCCTGAAAAAGAGAACTCATTCCTTGGGGCATTGGGGGATTTTTTTTCTTAGGGCCACAAGAGCCTGAACAAGGACAATCATTCCTTGTCTTACAGGTGGAAGCTGAGGTCACCACGGAAGGCTCTTTGTGAAGATGTTATGAAACATTCCTCCTGTGCTTCTCAGCAACATTACTTTGCTGCTCTTCCCATCAAGAAGTGATTTTCTCTCTCCCCCTTGAATCCAAGCTTGGCAACATGGCTTATTTTGACCGATGGGCCGTTTGCAAATGTGACGCAAGCAGAGGCTTGAAGCACACCTGTGCATGAGGTTTGCTCTCTCTCTCTCTCTCTCTCTCTCTCTCTCTCTCTCTCTCTCTCTCTCTCTCTCGTTGTGATTGGAACAGAGACCAGGACGTGAGTGATCCTGAGCTTAGCCTGATGAAGGGGCCACAGGGAGAACCGAGGCACCCCAGCTTTAAGATTGCTGACTGCTGGATGCGTGTGCGAGGACATCTTAGCCCATCCAGCCCTAATCAAACCACCAGATGACAACAACTGCATGAGCGACCCCAGGCGAGACCACCGGCAGAACCACCAACTGAACCCAGCCACATTGCTGACCGACAAAAACGTGAGCCAAGAAAATGGTTGTTATTTTAAGCCAATAAATTTGTGGTGGTTTGCTGCAAAGCAGCAGATACCAATATAGTCCCCAGGTAGACAAGCCTCCCGCACTCCCAAGCATAGAGTCGGGCCCTGGGGGCAGCCCCCTAGTGGCTCTCAGCAGCACGTGGCAAAAGCCGCGGTCTCCCATAATCTCCTCCCCTTTTTCTTTTTAGTAACGGAACTTTTTAGTAACAGCACAAGTCCACTCAGCTAGAGGCTATCTTTTCCCGTCTTCCTTGCAACTAAGTGTGACCACGTATTTCACCAGTGGAATGGAATGAAAGGGATGTGTGAAACTTCTATGTTACCTCTTTTTTTTAAATTGAAGTATAGTTGATTTACAATGTTGTGTTAATTTCTGCTGTACAGCAAAAGGATTCAGTTACACACATATATATGCATTCTTTTTTATATTTTTTCCATTAGGGGTTATCACAGGATATTGAATAGAGTTCCTTGTGCTATACAGTAGGACCTTATTGTTTATCCATTCTATATATAATAGTTTGCATCTGCTAACCCCAAACTCCCACTCCATCCCTCCCCCTCCCCGCCTCCCCCTTGGGCAGCATTACTACTTTAAAAAGAACTTGCTTGCCCTACACTTCCTCTGTTTCCCCCTTCCTTCAGGCTGGAATGCAGAGCTGGGGCCAGCAAGGGTGGACGAAGGCCTCTGGGGCAGGGCTACTCAAAGTGTGTGCCACTAACTGGCTGCTTGATATAGCCCGTGACGAGGTGAGTACAGAATTTAGGATCAAGTGTTGACAACTTTTTATAACAAATTGACAAATTAATGTTAGGTCTGTTGAATACAACAGTAAAAAAAATGAGGTGTTAAAAAAATGTGTTTAGGGTATTTTTTTAAAGTTTTTTTTATTGTGTAGTGATTTATAGTAGATTGGGAAAAAAATCTGGCCCTTCCCCACAGAGAGTCTGAGAAGCATTGTTCTACAGATCAGCAAGTCAACAAGTCTCCCTGGATCTTAGAAGTGACCAGAACCCTGTCAGGACCCTCCCCTCAGCCTGTCATTTTCATTTCTCTCTGAATGTCACCTTTTGCCACAAGGCAGGGCACCTGGCAGCAAGGAGCTCCATAATCTAGCTTTTCCGCCTCAACCAAAAAAGAAAGAGGCCATTTCTCCATAGCTCTGGTTAGGAAACTTTTGGGGACCAGACTGGTTGGGTCATCCACCTCACAGTGAACCCCTATGACAGGGAGGCAAGACCATGTAAGGTGGCGGCTCCAACTGGACCACACACCTGCGTGTGGGGAGCAGCTCACAAAATGTGGGGAGAGGCACTGCTGTTCCCAGGAGAAGGCAAGTGCCGGGCAGACACGGAACGTGTCCACCACAGGAAGCTCCCAGCACTCCCCCTACTCTTTTCTCTCGTCTCCCAGCCTCCTAAACACGTTCCCACCAGGAACAGCCCTCCAGCTCCTACACTAGAAACAAAGGAGGTGGGAGGGGAGTGTGGGGGAGAGCAGAGGAAGCAGCACATACAAGGGTCCAGAGGGGAAAGAGAACAGCGACATTTGATGAGTTGAATGCAGCTCAGAATGGCTGGGGGTGCAGCAAGATGTGAGGCTGGAAACATCCTGAAAGGGCTTGGTCAGTGGGGAGTCCCCAGCTGGCTGTAATTTAAATAGGTGACCCTGGCTGCTGTATGGAGGATTGAAAGGGCATCAGGCTGGAGGCCGGGAGGCCAGTTAAGAGGCTGTTGGAGCCATCCAAGCAACAGATGATGACGGCCTGAGGAGTAAGGTGGTGCAGAGGAACAAGACAAGTACATTCAAGAAACAGGAGGAAAAATGGACCGGATTTGTGGATGAGTTTGTTGCGGGGGACGTGGGAGAGGCGGGAGTCCGGGATGACTCATGGGGATGCTGATGCCATTCATCAGGACAGAAAACACAGGTAGAGAAGTGGCATGGGGAAACCAAGCTGGCTGGCTTCTGTCTCAGACATGCTGGGTTGGAGGTGCCAATGTGACATTCAGATTCTCTTTGCTTTTTGCTTAAACCATATCTGGAGTCTCTAAACTGGTTGCTGTCCATGTTTTCCCCTTTCTAAGTTAAATTATCTGAGCAGGTTCATGTCCCAGGTGATATCACTGCCATGATCACAACCTTCAGTTGTTTCCTGCTTTCTCTAGACTGTCTTCTAAGTGCTTTATCCTGGCCCCTGAGGCCCCCTAAGATCTGATCCCTGCTTCCACCTCCTCCCTCAGAGGTTACACCACATCTTCCTGGGCCTGTGTTCTGGCCACACTGAATCGCTCAATTTCCCCATTTATAGTCTGCATCCCCCATACCTTAGGTCACACAGTCCTCCCAGCCTGGAGTGCCCTCTCTCATGGATACATATGACTAATTCCACTCATCCTTCAAAGTCAAGTTCATATGGTACCTCCTGCATGAGGTGGTCCTTGATTTCTGCATTTCCGCAGCATCTTATCTAAACCCCTGTCACCTCTCTCTCATGTCCTATATCCATTACATATGTAAGGCAGTAATTGACGGGCCTGGTACCAAAGTATGTGGGGTCATGGGTTATTTTTGTTTGTTTACGAAGCATCTGTTCTCCAGTTTCTGGTAACAGCATCCCAGTTTTCCTTTGGGAGCCACCCCCTCCCCTGCTCTCAGCCCTTGTGCTTCGGACAGGGCTGACTGCTCCTGCCCTTGGCAAATGCCCAGGCCCTGATGAACTAGCAATTAGCTCATTTTACTCTCTGACTACAGTGATTAGTTCAAGCCTGAACTCAATTCAATAGGGGCTCAGGCAGGACTTTTGTGGAAAAGGGCAGAGGGAGCCTTAGAAAGGGAAGTTAGGACGGGAGAGGAAGAGCTCACTATCCTTGGGGTCTGGAACTGGAAGATGAGATTCTGTAACAATCTGCAGCCATTTTGCCTCCACCAAGGGAGCACTAGCTCAGGAATGGAGCCAATCAGAGGAAAACTGGGCTGAGAGGTGTTCTTGATGATGCAGTGCGCACACCAGGATCAAGCCACCCTGGTACTTTTTTAGTTACTTTAGCCAACAAATTCCCTTTTATGCTTAAGCCAGTTTAAATTAGGTTTCTATTACTGGCAGACAAAATGATTTAACCACTATAAGATGCTCAAACCACCTGTATGAATGAATGAATGAATGAGTTGGTGACTAAAGTTCTATCCTCTCCTACTATAGGAATACTCCTTTGGGAATCGAATCTCACAGTGTTATTTGGGCAGATTTATTCAAGGAATTATCCAGTTAAAGCACCAAGTCTAGTTACAATCTATAGGTGCCTCCCTGTATGAGGCTGAGATAGCCTTAGCAGAAGGAGAAGCCAGGCATGTTTCTGTCCTCAAGGAGCCAGACACACATGCTTTCTGTAATGTATTTGCAGAATTAATGTACCTGTTTGTACTCCCTCCTCCCACCTGCTCCAGGAGGGCAGCAACTTTGGTTCACAGCTGTATCCCTAGCACCTAGAACAGTGCCTGGGACACAGTGAGCTCTCAGCAAATGTTTGCTCTGATGAATGAGTGAAACGTCTGTTGAATGAATGAGAAAACAAATCAATATAGAGAGTCATGGAAACTGGACCCCAAAGAGGATACGGGAGTTTCCCAAGCCAGGCTACTAGAGTTGGGACTCATACCTGTCTACTGACTCTTTGCCAGTGCATGAGGGGAGGGCTGAAAAAAGGGCCAAAGGGCCGTTCTGGGAAGAACTGTGGAGACACCAAGGAAACAATGACACGAGGTTTCTGGGAACATAGCAGTGATATTAGCAACAGTAGCATACACTGTTGGTTTTTTTTTTTTTTTTTTCGGTACGCGGGCCTCTCACTGCTGTGGCCTCTCCCGTTGCGGAGCACAGGCTCCGGACGTGCAGGCTCAGCGGCCATGGCTCACAGGCCCAGCTGCTCTGCGGCATGTGGAATCTTCCCGGACCAGGGCACGAACCTGCGTCCCCTGCATTGGCAGGCGGACTGTCAACCACTGCGCCACCAGGGAAGACCTACACTGTTGTTTTGTTTTTACACCTCTACTGAGATATAATTCACATACCATATAATCCACTTGAAGTGTACAATTCAACAGTTTTCACTATGTCCACAAAGTTCTGCAACCATCACCACAATCAATTTTAGAATATTTTACTCACCCTCAAAAGAAACACTGTTCCCATTAGTACTCATTCCCCATTTTCCTCCAAACCCCCGCAGTCCAAGGCAACTACTAGGCTACTTTCCCTCTCTATAGATTTGCCTAATCAATATGTGTTCCTTGGTGATTGGCTGCTTGCAGTTAGCATAATATATTCAAAGTTTATCCATGTTGTAGCGTGAGTCAGTACTTCAATCCTTTTTATTGATGAATAATAGTCCACTCTATGGGTGTACCACATTTAATTTATTCATTTATCCGTTGACAGACATTTGGGTTGTTTCCATTTTGGGGATGTTATGAATACTGCAGTTATGAACATTCATGTACCACTTGGTATGTGGACATGTGTTTTCATTTCTCTTGAGTATTATACTGAAGTGGAACTTCTGGGTCATAAGGGAACTTCATGTTAAAAATCTGAGGCACTGCCAAACAGTTTCCTGAAGTGACTGCACCATTTTACATTCTCTCCAGCTGTATTTGAGGGTTCCACACCTTTGCTAACACTTGTTTATCCACCTTTTTGATTATACCCTTCCTAGTGGGTATGAAGTGGTAGCTCATGTGGTTTAGTGGCTTTGACTTGCACTTCCCTAATACCTAAGGATACTGAGCGTCTTTTCATGCAGTCACTGTCCACTTGCATATCTTCTTTGGAGAAATGTCTGTTTTGATCCTTTACCCATTTTTATGTTGGGTTACTTATCTTTTTTATTATTGAATTGTAAGAGTTCTTTATATATTCTGGATACAAGTCCCTTATCAGATATATGATGTGCACGTATTGTATCCCATTCTGTGGGTGGTCTTTTCATTTTCTTGTTTTTTTTTTTTGTTTTTTTGCGGTACGCTGGCCTCTCACTGTTGTGGTCTCTCCCGTTGCGGAGCACAGGCTCCGGACGCGCAGGCTCAGCGGCCATGGCTCACGGGCGCAGCCGCTCCGCGGCATGTGGGATCTTCCCGGACCGGGGCACGAACCCGTGTCCCCTGCATCGGCAGGCGGACTCTCAACCACTGCGCCACCAGGGAAGCCCTATTTTCTTGATGGTATCATTTGCAGCACAATTTATAAAATTTTAGCATATTTTTAAAAATAGCTTTATTGAGGTATAATTTACGTACCATAAATTTCACCCATTTTAAGTGCACAATTCAATGATCTTTAGTAAATTTATAGAGTTGTGCATCTCCATAACCATCATTATAATTTAGTGTTAGAACACTTCTATCACCCCCCGAAAAGCTCTTGGGCCATTTGCAGTTAATTGCTGTTAAACTGCCAACCCTAGCTATAGCCACTGTAGATTTGCCTGTTTTGGATATGTCAGTGTAAATGGAATCATGCAATATGTGTTCTTTTGTGTCTGGCTTCTTTCAATCAGCATAAAGGTTTTGAGGTTTATTCATGTTATAATGTGTGTCAGTAGCTCATTTCTTTTTAATTGTTGACTAGTATTCCATTGTTTATCCATTCGTTAGTTGATGGACATTTGAGTTATTTCTAGTTTGGAGTTGTTGAATTATTTTCTTAGTGGTTGCTTTAAGGATTACCACAGGCATCTTAGCTTATCACAAGGTAGCAGAATATTTGACATTTTATTTGACAATTTGTCAGCATGAATTATTTAATAGTTTAATATGTAATAAGTAATTTTATTTAAATATTTAATGTATAGTAATTTAAATGTCTAATTATTCATTTAATAGTTATTTAATACATAATTATTGCATTATTTATTATTAAATTGATTGAATAAATATTTAATAAATAATAATTATTTAATATTTAGGCATTTGGCATGTGGTCTCCATTTGTATCCCTGCCCCGGGCCCCACACATGCTGGGTGCACACCTGTCTCATATCTGTGTGCATACATAACTATTCATACTATGAATTATATATTATGAATGCTACAATTCCATATCCTGCTTTTTAAACTTAACATTTTGTTGTAGGCGTTTTTATTTACCATAAGCCTCTATGAACTTCTTTTATAAAAGCTGCATTGTCGTACTTCCCTGGTGGTCCAGTAGTAAAGAATCCTTCTCCCAATGCAGGGGACACAGGTTCAATCCCTTGTTGGGGAACTAAGAGCCCACATGCCGCGGGGGCAACAAAGGCCACGTGCCGCAAACTACAGAGCCCATGCTCTGGAGCCCGTGCGCCACAACTAGAGAGAAGACCACACGCCACAGCGAAAGATCCCACGTGCTGCAATGAAGATGCCACGTGTTGCAACTAATACCCAACACAGTGAAAAATAAATAAATAAATAATTTTTTTAAAAAAAAGAAGCTGCATTGTATTTCACTGAGTGGATGGGGCAAGCTTTAGTTAAGCATTTCTCGCCTTTAGGACATTTAGGTCATTTTCAACTTTCAGCTGTTTGGGGTTTGTTTTTTTATTCTGCAGTGAGCATCTTCATGTACCTCTTTCCACATTTTAGAATCTTTGGCATCAGTCCCTAGTAGTAAGATTACTCTGTTGAAGAGAACAAATATTTTTATAGTTCTCATTATCTATCACTATATTTTCTTTAAGAATTGTAAGGTGTAATTGTTATCACCCATGTATGAGCACTGGATGTTAGTTGAAATTTTTTTCTATTTAACTTTGTATTTCCTTGACGGTTAACTAGGTTGGACGTTTTTCTACACATCCGTTTACTAGAGATAATTTGTTTTACATAAATTGCTTCTTCACACTCCTTGCCTATTTGTATATAAGACCCTTTGTTTATTTTTAAACTATCAGTTTGTATGTGCTTTTTATGAAATATTCCCTCCTCAAAACTCTTTAGGAAGGAGGCAGAGTATAAATAAATAAAAAGAGACATTTTATCTCCCTTATTTGCTGTCAGTATTTCTCCCCACTTGTCCCTTCTCAGTCTTTTTTTTAAGTGCAGAAAAGGTAATTTTTCTGTAGTCAAACCTGCTAATCTTTGTGATTTCATCGATGATTCCAAGTATAAAATAGACACTCTCCCTCCAGAGATTTGTTGAATGTTTGTTTCTCTTCTAGTTATTCTAGATTTTTTAAAAAGTATGTAACTCTTTAATCCTGTAAAATTTCTCTGTAAAAACTCCCGCTGGCCTGAAGAAAGGGATGATCTCAAAGCACAAGTTTCTCAGACTCAGACGGTTTCGCTTCCTGGTTTCCTGGGCCGCCTGGGGCCATCTGTCTGGAGGGAGGGAGGGGATAAATCAGAATCAGCCCTTGCCTCTTGAGCTAAACCCACCTCCAAGGGAGCAGCACAGGGTGGTGGAAAAACAGGACTTGCAACCTGAGTTTGACCCCTGGCTGTGTGTGGACCCTCAGCCTCTCCTCTCTCTGCAAAACGGGGCAAAGGATGCCTGACTGACAGGGCAGCTGTGAGGATGATAGGAGATGAAGTTGAGAAAGTTCTAGAACACCACCTGGCCCATCCTAGATCTCTGGGTCCTGCCTTTGCATTGATTTGGCTCTTGGGCCCCACCTCCTGCCCAAAGGTGACCTGGAGCTTCCCTCACCACAGAGCATGGGCAGGTCTACCAGAACAGTTAAGAGTATTTACTTTCTTGGGGGAGAAAATTGAGGCTTAGAAAGATCAAGTGGTAGTGTAGCAGATACTCTTGACTGCTCCAATGTACTGCGTCCTCCAGCATCACTGCGCCTCAGCTCCTCAGCTTCCTCAGGTGTGAAGTGGAGCTAATTGTCCTTATTGGTTTCTACTGCTGCGGGGTTATTCGATGATCAAATGAAAGGTCCTGAAAAAGGCCACGGAAAAATCCAGAGGCAAGGTAGAGTCCCTGTGGGCCGCTCAGTCCACCCTCCTTCGGCTTGCACACAGACGAAGCCTTGTGTTAGTTCTGCAAGGCTCCCCGCCTCCTTGCCCCGCTCCCCAGGAAAACCACGCGGAGTCTCTGTGAAGGCCCCTTGTGCCCGCGGCTCACCAGGCAGGAAACCCGGGGCTTGGCTGAGGCCCCGGGAAGCAGAGCCCGGAGGTGGCTGCACTCAGGCCCAGCTGTATTCAGCTTGGAGCAGCTTCTGAGGTCTCAGAGGGCCTGGGTGAGGGGGGCCCTCAGGGTCACCGGGGCCACCCCCATTTCACAGAGGTGGAAGTTGAGGCTCAGAGGGAGGAGCCACTTAGTGGCAGTGTCAGAACTTGGTTGGGGGGAATCCTGGCTCCCCAATCCAGCACCCTTTGCACTTGCCCTCTGCTGCAGCACTGGCCTCCTCGGGAAGGGCTCCTCCAACCCTTCTGGAAAATTCTGTATTATCTGATGACATCCGAGCAAAACCGCATGATGTTGGGGGATCCGAGCACTCTGACAAGCACAGCGCAGTACTGAGAACAAGATGCCGCCACAGTCAGGCGGGAGTTTCCTGGGAATAGAATTTTCCAGGAAGGGAAAGAAGCATTTTGAGCAGGAGCTTGGCTTTATTGGAGCAGCTGTAAGAATACGGGGGGCAGTGGCTGGAGGAAGGCAAAGGTGGTGCGGAAATCTGACACCACTGCCCCACGCTGTCAGTTTGGCATTTAAAAATAAAGTTGCTTTCTCTTTAAGCAATTTTTTTTTTTTTAACAGAAGCCATATCATTCCCGCTGAGATTTGAGAGGCTAGCAATGGTTCTCAACCCTGGCTGCAAATTAGAATCTCCTGGGATATTTTTTAAATCCCAGTGCCCAGACCAACCCCCAAACCAATTATATGGGAGTCTCTGGGGTTGGGCCGGGGGCATTAGTAGTTCTTAAAGCCCCCCAGGTGATTCTGGTGAGCAGCCAAGGTTGGAAACCACCAGCCCCTGCGTTACTTCGCCAGCTGATTTGTGAATTTAAAGTATATAAGCACGTGAGGCATATGGGGAATTCTGTTTACCATGCACGCTTGTGGGGCCTTCTTCACAGGGAGACCATGGGGAGAGATTTCACGCCTCTTCCCCATCGCCACCCTCAGTCCAATCTTCCTTCCTGTCAGGGTCCTTCCCAAGGCCTACCCCTCTAAGAGGCTGTCCCAAATCAGCCTTCTGTATTTTCTCCAAATTCCTATGGAGTCATACCTACGGGCCCAGCCGCTCCGCGGCACGTGGGATCTTCCCGGACCGGGGCGCGAAGCCACGTCCCCTGCATCGGCAGGCGGACTCCCAACCACTGCGCCACCAGGGGAGCCCCCGTGCTGCTGATTTGATTAGGGATCCGCGGCCAGCCTTGAATCTTCCCTGCGGCTGGTACGTGATGTGGGATGTTACCTCTGTCTTCAGTCCTGTGCCTATTCGCTGCTCAACTAGAAGGTAAGCTCTCTGAAAGCAAGACCCCCATACCCTCCCTCCCTGGAGTCCTGTGCTGCTCGGGAGGCTGCAATTACGACTTGTTGTCAGGAGCTGAATGAATCCATTGGATCCACTTGGATCACACTCAACACATTTAATTCTGACAATGACTGAGAAATTGGGACTGTGTTATTAGGATTTTTCTCTCCATTTTATGCTGAGGAAAATGCAGGTCAGTGAAGTAAATAGTTTGTATAAGGTCACAGATGGAGGAAGTGGTAATACAACAGGTCCACCGGGCTTCTTTTCTGACACGCTGTTAGGGTTCTGCTAATAGTAGGGGTCGCCACAGAGCAGGCAGGACCTGGCTGGGGGCCAAGCCTAGAGACCTCTCTCCCCTGCAGAAGGCCTAACTGGCCAGTGGGAGAGGTCTTCTGTGAAGGGCTGTCTAGTCTGCAATTCCTCAGGCTTCCGGAGGGGGTGAAATGGGATGTTGTAATGGAAGTGTCTGCTGAGATCTGAAGATGATAGGTATCAGTTCCCAGAGTCACTGCAGCAAAATGCAAATTAAAAAGAGATATTTTAAAACTTTACAAATCTTACAGCTCTTCTTGTGGTTGAGGGTCAGGTTCTTGGAGATTAACGAGGAGAATTGGGGGGAAATGATTTGTTTTTTGAATCCCACGTTCCTCCCCTTTCAGGGAAGAGGAGTGGAAGGTGCCTGCCTCTCATATCAACCGATAAGAGGGCTTTGTCAGAGCTTCTCAGGGAGGTGAGGATGGGATCCCTGCATGATGGGGCCAGCGGACTGACACTTGACTTGCACCTGAGAAACCTGAAGGGCTAGAGATAGTTAGCCAGCACAGATGAGCTGAAGGAGAGGCAGCTGAGTTGAGATTAGCCTAAAGTCCCTGAGTCTTCTGGGAGAAAGGATGCATGGATGTATCCCATGGGACAGAGCAGAGAGGGCTGAATTGTGCTCCCCCCTCCCCCCTCAAAAAAAGATATATTTAAGACCTAAACCCCAGTGCCTGTGAATGTGACCTTATTTAGAAACAGGGTCTTTGGAGATGTAATCAAGTTAAGACAAAGTCATGATGGAGTAGGGCAGGCCCTAAATCCAATGACCTTATGATCCTTATAAAAAGAGTGAGACCTTGAGACACAGAGATACAAGGACACAGGGGACAGGGGAGATGGCCATGTCCTCGTGGAGACAGAGATTGGAGGGATGCAGCTACAAGCCAAGGAATGCCGGTAACCAACAGAAGCTGGGAAGAGGCAAGGAAGGATTCTTGCCTATGGGCCTCTGCCCCTCATCTCACTCTGGAATCTAACCCCGGTATTTAGGGTGGTTGAGCGCCTCAGGAAGCCTTTCCTGGTCCTCTCAGCCCTCCTCTGTGCATCACAGTCTCCTCTGGCCCTGCGTTGTGGCTATCTGGTTACTGACCATCTTTCCTACTGGAGAGCCGGTGTGCTTTGTCTCTGCGGCTTGGTTCGGTTGGGTGCAGTTTTCTGGGGTCACAGAACACAGGGCTCAGCAAACTTCTCTTAAAAATCCAGATGATAAATACTTTCAGGCTTGCAATGCCGTATGGTCTCTGCTGAAATGATCCAACTCTACTGTTATGGTGTGGAGGCAGCCATAGACCAGACGTAAACAGATGAGTGTCCTGGGTCCAATAAAGCTTTATTTACAAAAACAAGCTGCTGGCCAGAGGGCTGTGGTCGCCAACCCTGGACCTAGTGTTTCTCATGGACGAAATCGCACATGAGCAAAAGTGAAACTTGCATTACACTCACGTTGTTCCCTCATATCCCAGTCGTATGGGAACAGATTTGTATTTTCAAAACAAACATTATGGCAGAAGTGACTGAACTTTATAGGGTTGTTTTGAGGGGAAAGTGAACTGGTGCCTATAGGGGCCTGAGTCACTGGCCGGTCCATAGTCTATCGATGGTAGTGATTATTATTAGCTAAGGTAGAGGGTTGTTGCCAGGATTGCAGTTGCTAATGGCTGTAATTTACTGAGAACCGTGCTTGGAACTTGGTAATTTTTAAACAAAAGCAACTACCATTTTCATCAAATCTAAGACATACTTTTTTTTATTGTGGTAAAATACACATAACATAAACCTTATCATTTTAATCATTTAAATATGCACCAATCCACTGGCATTTAGTCCATTCACAACATATGCAGCCGTCATTATTATCTATCTCTAGAA
Organism: Neophocaena asiaeorientalis asiaeorientalis; assembly: GCF_003031525.2. Taxonomy (NCBI): domain Eukaryota; kingdom Metazoa; phylum Chordata; class Mammalia; order Artiodactyla; family Phocoenidae; genus Neophocaena; species Neophocaena asiaeorientalis. The sequence continues at coordinate 10,042,815 of NW_020174013.1, read as the reverse complement.
CATTTTCATCACCCTGAAAGGAAACCCCATACAGAGTAAGCATCATTCCGCATTTCTCCCTCTTCCAGCCTCTGGAAGATGTACATTTCCCCCCGCCTCTACATCTTCACATCTCTGAGTTGGAGCTGTGCTTACAATCAAAAGCATCTTATGATCACTGTTTCTCAGGTGGCAGCCCCACATCATTGTCACTGCTTGCGTGAGCATGAACTTGGCCGTCATTCTTCAGTAGAGTTTTGTGCATTCTTAAAATTTTATTTCTTGAGTTTAACTGCCATTCAAACTGCCTTCAAGAATGCTATGATTCAGCAAAGGAATAAAAAGTTAAGTAGGAGGAAAGACACAAAACAGAGTGGCAGGGCATAAATTTGATATTAATGAAACAAACATTCATCATCAGAGGAATCACCATTCTGTGCTTCTTCCAAAGCAACAACCAAGTGCTTTATGAGATAGGAAAGGCAGATACAAATAGATGAAGCTGTGTTATAGTTTGTTAATGAGATATGTCTAAAAAGATGGCTTATCACATTTGAAGCAAGGCAACTGAAGGCTGAAGATGTTATGAAATCCCTTGGCATAGATAATAAAAAAGTTTCAAAGTAATGGGAGATTGGTGTGACTGGTTCATGTGTCATGTGGGACAATTATTAAGGCATCCTGTCTCAGTTTAACGGCAGTATTATTTTTCTTGATGGTACAAGCAGTGTGTCTTACAAATGATGGTATCTTAAAATGGTGATTCAGTATTATCATCATCACATTGCATTGTTACTTTCATTTACTTGTATGTTTTACATAAACAGAAACAGACTCACAGACTTAGAGAATGGACTTATGCTTACCAGAGGGGAAGGGTGGGGGGAAGGGATAGTTAGGGAGGTTGGGATTGACATGTACACACTGCTATTTTTAATATAGATAACTAAAAAGGACCTACTGTGTAACACAGGGAACTCTGCTCAATATTATGTAACAATCTAAATGGAAAAAGAATCTGAAAAAGAATAGATACATGTATGTGCATAACTGAGTCGCTTTGCTGTACACCTGAAACTAACACAACATTGTTAATCAAACTATAATATAAAATTAAAAGTTAAAAGAAAATCCTGTCTTGTCCTGTGCTCGATAAGAAAACTTGTTGGTGGTTGTTTTGTACCAACAAGTAGGACTGTGTTTGCCTAAAGTGATAGAACACCCAAAATAATGATGGCTTAAACAAGATGGAAGTTGATTAACCCTGTAGATAAACAGTGTGGAAGTAAATATCCCAGGGACTATAGTGCAGCTCCATGATCATCAGGGTCTTAGGTTCCTTTGGTCATGTTGCTTTGCCATCCTCAAACATGGCATCCACCTTACGGCCCAAAAACGGCTGCTCGAGCTCTAGCCATCATGTTCACATTTCGGCCTGCAGCGGGTAGGAAAGGAGGGAAGAAAAAGGGCATCTCTCCTTTTATGAATACTTCCCCAGGTTCATAAAGGACACCCTGCTTATATCTATTGGCTAGAATCTGACTACATCTAACCATATGGAGACTGGGAAATACAGGCTTTCATCTAGGCAGCCATGTACCCCACTAAAGTTCAGGGGTTCCATTACTGAGGAAGAAGGGGAAAATGAATGTTGAGGGACAAGTAGCAGGCTCTGCCACACTTATTAACCTCCATGGTGCTGATTACAAGTGCAACACAGGGTTCCAGGAAGGCTTGTTCTGTGACGGTAATGGAAGATTTTCAGGTGGAGTTGGGCAGGAGCTGGGCTGTGAAAGGTGAGTATGATTAAATGATCAGAAAGGATGGGCAAGAGCATTTCCGGCAGAGGAATGACCAAACAAAGGCCCAAAGGCAGGAACGTACTAGGTGTGCCTGTGGGTTAGTAGAGTTGTTTTGGCCAGAAGAGGCTTTGTGTCAGGAGCCTGGCTAGTTAGCTGGGTCACAGCCCTGGGAGCAGGGGGTCAACCCTGTGTTGACTCAGTAATCAGCAGGGGGTCACTTAACCCCCAGAGTCTGGTTTTCTCCTCTGTAATTCATACACAGAGTCGATCCTGTTCTGAGGACTCAGTGAAATGCAGCAAGAGGAAGCCCTTTGTAAACTGTAGGTTCCTGAACACGTTAGATGTCATCATGTCATGGGCCCAGGCTTGGATAGGGAGGGGCAGGACTCTGCACTCCACCCTCCAGGGGGCTCCCCACTTGTGATGCCCTTGTGCGGATGGGGGATGTGGGTGGTGAGTGGGGACATGTGGGCAGACAGGAGGACAGGAGCCTTTGGTGGGGCACGGACAAGGCACACAGATGCTCCTAGGATGCAAGACAGTGATGGGTGAATGGCAGGGGTGGGGTGGGGCTGCACTGCCCTAGGGCCTTTTCCCTTTACTCTCCCTCACAAAAGGAGCAGAGTGGGTCAATATCCCGTGCTGACCCAGGAGCTAGTCCTGGGCCTCCCATGCCCACTGTAGTCAAGCCAGAGAGATGTCCAGGCTCCTGGGTTGGAGGCCAGCCCTGGGGTCAGGGACCTCATCCACATCCCTAAAGGAGCACCTGTGGCAGAAGCCAGAGGCTACAAACACTGAGGTGAGGGTGGAGAACGCAGGGTGGGGTTGGCCTTGGTCCAGGTAGGTCCCGGAGATCTGACCAGGCTGCTGGCTCCCAATAGAGGGCTCAACAGGGTAGAGCAGTGTCTTAGTCGGCTCTGGCTGCCATAGCAAAATACTGTAGACTAGTAGAAACAAACATATTTATTTCTCACAATTCTGGAGGCTGGGAAGTCCCAGATTCAGATGCTGGCTGATTCCATTCCTGGTGAGGGCTATCTCCCTGGCTTGCAGACAGCTATCGTCTTGCTGTATCCTCACGTGGCAGAGAGAAAGAGCTCTGGTCGCCCTTCCTCTTCTTGTAAGGGCACTAGTCCCGTCATAGGGGCCCACCCACATGACCCCACCTAAGCCTACTGACCTCCCAAAGGCACCCCCTCCAAATACTGTGGCAATGGGGTTAGGGCTTCAATATATGAATTTGGAGGGAACACAAATATTCGGTCTATAATGAACACCTAACTCCACTTGGAACTTGGAAACATGGTCTGGCTCCTGTGGAGTCCTGTTCTGTCCCTGTACTTCCCTGTGCCTTCAGGGTATGCATCGTGGCTGACATGTTTCTGCTCTAGCCTGATAAGGAGCAGTCAGGTAGGAGCTGCACTGGAGCTGGTGTCTCGGGCTGGTGTACCAGGCTGTTCCTCCAGCACAGGCGGTCCAGGAAGAAGTGAGGGAAAGCTGTAGCAGGGAGGTGGGCAGGCCCTGTAGCCAAATTCTAAGGCCATCAGGGTTTCATTGCACTGAAGAAAACCAACTGGTGCCCCTTCTTCCCTTTCTTTTTTTTTTCATAAGATTGCTGCAAAGTGGGTTATAAAGCCCATAGCAGTGAATGCAGATGGGAAGGCTGGGGAAGGGAAGGAGGGTCAGAGAAATGGTCAGAGGGAGACAGAACAGGACAGAGAGACACTGTGGGAGAGACAGCAGAGAACATTGTGAAGCCATCGGGAGAGATGCAGACAGGCAAAGACAGAGGAGAACAGGGAGCCAGAGACAGAGAGAAAACAGGGACAAAGTGACAAAGGTCCAGAGACACACACATGGGAGATGGGGTCAGTTAGCGGATACAGAGAGTACCTAAGGCAGGTGAGCTGGGGCGGGAGAAAAGCCTGAAGGAGGAAGGGGCCTGGGGGTGGGTGGCAGACAGAGGGGTCCTTCTCGGCCCTCACCCACCCCGTCCAGCACTGTGTAGCTCATTGGGCATCAGGGTGCCTCAGTCTTACCAGGCTGCCCTCTCTCCTCTGGTCCAAGCCCTCACCTCCGAATGAGGAGGTCAGGCCTAGAGGGGGAGGTTTTAGGACCCTGGGGTCTGAGCTGACAGGGTGGCTGTTCTGATGGGTCGAGTGTGGCCAGGCCTAGAGGCTGGGGGTAGGGATATGACCTGGGAAGCCCCTCTTAGCCCCAGGGCCCACGAGACACCTGAGGGCCATCACCAGCACTCTACGTTACTCCTTTCTCAGTCACCGTGTGGGGGGGGGGGGGGAGGTGAAGAGAGAGAAAATCACACATTTGCATCATCAGCTGTGAGTCGCCTTCCTTTCCGGAGAGTGTGGTCTTCCTGAACTGTATGGCTGTGAGTCATGCTTGTCCCCAGAGCAGGTCCATGGTCAGACCCTTCCCTGACAACACATCCCCGCAGGCCAGGCCTCAGTCTGACTTGGGCCGGGGGTGAGGAGGCAGCTTTCCTAGAACTGAGTTTCTAGTAGCTTCTCCCAGAACCCACTGGAGAGCCCCAGACTATAGGAGTTTGGTTCAGGACCCAAGACCAGGCTTGGCCAGAAGTGAGCTGCAGGGCAGGGGCCAGCCTGTGTGTGTGGGGAGATGGCTGTCGGGGGATCACAGAGACCAGGCAGGAAAACCCACCCAGGGAGCCAGAGGGTGTGGAGAGAAGGGAAGCAACAGATCATTCCCAGGCAGGAGAAGGGTAGGGCCTGTCTCCCTCACTCTGCCCTGGGCTCCCCCAACAAAACGTCCTCAGAAAGGTTGGTGTCCAGAACAAGGCCCTGGCCAGTGGCTCTGAGGTGTCATGAGGGACAACATGGAAACTGCTGGCAGCATCTCCTGGGAAAGGATCCCTTAAGAAGGGTGAAGATAAAGGTGTTATTCTTCATAAATGAAGATGAGAGGAGCCAAACTGCAGTTGAGATTGGCTGGTCAACTCTCTCAGTGCACAGAGAGGGCCAGCAAGTTGCCCAAGGCCACACAGCCAGCCTCATCTTTACACGCCCTGTTCACTATTCTTCCACCTCCTCACGGTGTCCTGCATCTAACTTGCCTGCACCTTTCAGGTCTTTTACCTCAGTGGCGCACACAACAGCCCTGAGATGTAGGTAGGATTATTCCCATTTTACCAGTAGGGAAACTGAGGCCCGGTGGGTGACTTGTCCAAAGTCCCAAGGCTCATTCAGGGATCAGAACTGAGAGTGCCCTGGACTCCCAGCTCAGTGCTCTTTCCCCCTCTGTTGTAAGAAGGCAGCTTATCTTCCAAGGTCAGGGGGAGGGGGGCAGCCTGTGTCACACTGACCACTAGGCCTCCCTACCTACCTTCCTGCCTCGAGCAAGGAAGTCCTGTGTTGGTGGAGAAGGCAAGCCCACACTCTGCATCCCTGATCAAATGGGTCCATCCCAGTCTACGAGGTACATTTCTTTGATGGAGCCTTGTTTCCCAGGGGCTTCTCTTTTTAATCCGTCCGTGTTCCTCGCCCTCGGCCCCGGCCACCCCAGTTCCTCAGTGTGGGTGAGTGTGTCAGCCACTACTCTGGGCATGAGGCTTTGGGGCAGCCACAGCACAGTGACACACGCTCTGATGTGGGATGAGAATAGTTTAAATCTGAGTTATCCTTCAGAGTCGGGAACATGTGGTTTCCAGAACCAGGAGGGCACTGGTTTCCCAAAGAGGGGGAGGGGAAGTGAGGAGAAAGGGATGAAAGGGTGGGGAGGTGGTGGGGAGGGACAAGACCAACCTAGCACAATGCCCAACCTACTAAGGGCCGGCCTGGGAAGGATGCTGCCTGCAGACAAGCAGGTCAACCCCACCTAGACCCTGGAAGCCTCTCCTTCTTGTCCTCTCGGGACCCCTGCTCCCAGCACACTTCCTGCAGCCTCAGCAACGTTTCTATTTTTTACCCATCTCCCTGGTGCAGCTCATTCCACTGCACCAGAGTGAGCCTGTGGGCCAAATGCCTCCCCTCGCTCTGTCAAGAGAGAGTGTGTGGGAGGGAAGGGGGGTCACATTTTCCTCGGCCCCAGTGCCCCGGGCAGGGTGGAAGCTGGGGACACAGGACAGCAGAGCCCCGAAATCATCAAGCAATTGCAAACCTGCCAGTCTGGGTTTGGTCCAGCATGCATGCCAGCCATTCCCTGCACGTGGCCAGCTGGGCCAGGCCCCTGGAACAAGGAGCAACCCCCGGAACCCTGCCCAGCTCGAGAGGGAGGGGCACCCAGAGGAGTGGCCACAGGGTGGCCCATGAGCAGCCAGAGGGAGAGAGAGTGACAGCATGGCTGGCTGCCCTCTCCTGTGATACAGGCTCCAGTTTTTGTGGAAGAGACAGATGGAGATCCCTTCAGTTCTGAGGCATGGGAAGATGAAGCGGGCTGTGTCTCTAGGGGTTCCAGGCTGGGCTGGAGAGCATGAATGAAAGTCAGTGGCTTTGAGGGAAGCGCTCCCGTGCCAACGACCCTCTTCCCAGGAAGCTATCTGATTGGCCAGCTAGCCACCATCCCCTGTAGAGTCACATACTGGGCAGAATCTCTGAGCAAACCATCAGAGGAGAGTCCACCTCCCTCCCAGCAGCCTCTGTGGTTGCCTTTGGCTGGGGTCCCACCCCCTGGTCTAATCCACTGGAGCAGGTCAAGGAGGTAGGTTTGCTGAGCACATGGCATGAACCATAACACCTTTATGCAGAAAGAACTATCTGGGGCCACTTTGTTCCAAGGGGCTCTGGGAGAGGCAGGTACTTACAGCAGCCTGGGAGATACAGGGTCCCAACACTCATGGAGTTAAAGGTCAGTGGGAAAGAGTTTAAGTAAGCCATGATGACAGTCAAAAGTGACACATCTGTCAGTAGGGGAGGACAGGGTGTTTGGGGTGTTCGTGGGGGCCCTCACTCAGTACTGGGGTCAGGGAAGCTTCAGAGAACAAGGATACCTAAGATGATGCCTGGAGGGTGGTAGTTAAGTGAGGCGGGTGAGTTTAGGGAAGAGCCTTCCAGGTTGTGGAGGCAACAGGGGCCCAAGTCCTTGAGGCAAGAGTAATGATGGTGCTTTCTAGAAAAGACTCCCCAAGCAGGTGGTGGAGAGGTAGGGGGACACAGAGATAAGCAGAAGCCACTCGCAAAAGGCCTGCATGTCTTCTATTTTTATACCTATCTTGAGTCTTCAGCCAGAGTTTTTCTCAGCCTCCAACTCCAGCAGGAAACCCAGTGGGAAATAGTTACTTCCTGCCCTTAGAGAGGAGAAAACAAAACCCCAGCAGTTCCTGCTTCACCCCAGAATGTCAAAGTTGACCCCTGTGTTTGTGGTGGTGTAGAGGATGGATGACTTTCTCGTTTAAAAACAGTGCTTATTGCTTTTCTACTTATAAAGGTATATGTGTTCCATAGAGAAAACTATAAAGGAAAATGAAATCACATATAATCCCTTCATGTGGAGCCATTGACACCAATATTTTGTGTTTGTCCTCTGTCTTCCTTTTAGTTGTTACATAGTTGAGGTAAAACTATACATACAATTTTATTACCTGCCTTGTTCCCTTAACATAAATATGTTCCTACATTGTTAAAAAGTTCCTTTTTAACCTCCCTACTAACTTTGTGTGTGAATGACTTCCTAACTTTACTGTATGTTTGCCTTTACTGGTGAGTTTTTCACTTTGTACTTTTCTTGTTTCTAGTTGTGGCCTTTTCTTTTTTGCCTAGAGAAGTTCTTTAGCATGTGTTGTAAAGCTGGTTTGGTGGTGCTGAATTCTTTTAGCTTTTGCTTGTCTGTAAAGCTTTTGATTTCCATTTTCATTTAGATTAAATCTGAACGAGAGCCTTGATGGGTAGAGTATTCTTGGTTGTAGGTTTTTCCCTTTCATCACTTTAAATATATCATGCCACTCCCTCCTGGCCTGCAGAGTTTCTCCTGAAAAATCAGCTGACAGCCTTATGGGAGTTCCCTTGTATGTTATTTGTTGCTTTTCCTTTGTTGCTTTAATATTCTCTGTTTATCTTTAATTTTTGTCTTTTTGATTACAGTGTGTATTGGTGTGTTCCTCTTTGGGTTAATCCTATATGGGACTCTGCGCTTCCTGTTTCCTTTCCCAGGTTAGGGAAGTTTCCAACTATTAGGTCTTCAAATATGTTCTCATGCCCTTTCTCTCTCTCTCTCCTTTTGGAACCCCTATAATGTGAACATTAGTGTCCCAGAGGTCTCTTAAACCGTCCTCATTTCTTTTCATTCTTTTTTCTCTTCATTGGCAATGATTTCCACTATTCTGTCTTCCAGTTCACTGATCCAGTCTTCCATATCATTTAGTCTACTATTGATTCCTTCTAGTGTGTTTTTCAATTCAATTATTGTATTCTTCATCCCTGTTTGGTTGTTCTTTATATTTTCTAACTCTTTGTAAACACTTCTAACTTCTCGCTCTGTGCCTCCCTTTTCCCCCCGAGTTCTTTGGTCATCTTTACAATCATTACTCTGAACTCTTCCTTGGGTAGATTGCCTATCTCCACTTCACTTAGTTCTTCTGAGGCCTCATCTTGTTCCTTCATCTGGAACATATTCCTCTGCTGCCTCATTTTGTCTAAGTTGCTATTTGTATTTTTATGTCTGTGGTAGGTTTGTTATGTTTCTCGACCTTGGAGAAGTGACCCTCTGTGGGAGACATCCTATGTGTCTCGGCAATGCACTCCCCTCTTGTCACCCAAGGTATATGCTCTTGGGGTTCCCCCTAAGAAGGCTGCATGGGTCCTTCTCTTGTGGCAGGCTGACCATGTGGGTGGTCTGCTAGGCTTGTTTGGCCTCTAGTCTGGTTAGTTGCCAGGCCCTGCCTTGTGTGGGTGCTGCTGGCTGCTGTTCAGTGGGGCCTGGTCACAAGGTAGCTGGTTGCAGAACCCTAGGGGGCCTGAGGCTAGTGCTAGCCCACTGGTGGGTGGAGTCAGGGTCCCAAAGATTCTGGGGCTGTTGCCCCACCACTGGCAGGTGAAGCCAGACCCTGGGGTTAATGCCAGCCTACTGGCAGGCAGAGCTGGTCCCTGGAGCCTGGCTGCAGGGCCCAGGGATCCTAGAGCCCGTTTCAGATGATTGATGGCGGTGGGGCCGGTTCCTGACACAACTGGGTATGCGATCTGGGGTGTCCTGAAGGTTGTGTTGGCCTGATAGTGGGCACGGTTGGGGCCCAGCTGATCCCAGGACAGGGCCTGGCCTGTGTTGGTGGACTCATTCCATAGGCTGCTGGATCATAGCTCTCTTGCTTCTGGTATCTTGCCCCCCGGGGGGTGAGCCTAGTCTAGAGGCTGTGTGGGCTTCCTTGTGGGAGGGGCCAGTGCCTGCCCACTGGTGGGTGGAGCTGGGTTTTGGCCCTCTGGTGGACAGGGCCATGTCTAGGGGTTGTATCTAGGGGTGGCTGTGGGCTCGGGGAGACTTTTGTTTTTAAGTTTTTATTTTATATTGGAGTATAGTTGATTTACAATGTGTTAGTTGCAGGTGTACAGCAAAGATATTCAGTTATACATATACATATGTCTATTATTTTTCAGATTCTTTTCATATAGGCTATTACAGAGTATTGAGTAGAGTTCCCTGTGCTGTACAGTAGGTCCTTGTTGTTTATCTATTTTATACATAGTAGTATGTATCTGCTAATCCCAAGCTCTTTATTCCCCCTGCAGACCTTTCCCCTTTGGTAACCATAAGTTTGTTTTCTAAGTCTGTGAGCCTGTTTCCGTTTCGTAAATAAGTTCATTTGTATCATTTTTTAGATTCCACATATAAGCGATACCATATGATGTTTGTCTTGGAATTGCTTCACTTAGTATGGCTGTCTTCAGGCAGCCTGTCTGCTGATGGGTGGGGCTGTGGCCCCGCCCAGTTACTTGTTTGGCCTGAGGCTCCCAGCACTGGCACCTGCAGGCTGCTGGGCGGGGCCAGGTCAGGGCGCTAACGAGCGAGGAGGAGGAGCCTCCGCAATGGCGCCCGCCAGCGCGGGCTTCATGTAGTAGAAGGAGCTCCCCTGTATGTGCTGCAGCTGCCCTCCGCCTCTCCAGGAGACTCTCCAAGACCAGCAGGTAGGCCTCGCTCAGGCTCCTGTCAAATGACTGCTTTTGTCCCGGTCCTGGTGAATGTGACATTTGGTGTGTGCCTTTTAAAAGTGAAGTCTCCATTTTCCCCAGTCCTGTGGGGCTCCTGCAATCAAGCCCCACTGGCCTTCAAAGCCAAACGCTCTGGGGACTTGTCTTCCTGGTACCGGACCCCCGGGCTGGGGAGCCCAACATGGGGCTCAGAACTCTCATTCCTGTGGAAGAACTGTTGCAGGAGAGGGAAGTGTCACATCCTGGGACCCGCAGGAGTCCTTAGGATGGACCGCCAAGTGACGGTCCTTGGCTTCACGAAGGAAGGAAGTCAAGAGCGAGCCAGAGAAAAGCAAAAGCCAGTTTATTTAGAGGGATACACATTCCATAGGCAGAATGTGGACTGGCTGAGAAAGTGAGAGTGGCCCCAGGGCATGGGGGCGTTGTCGGTTTTTTTTATGCTGGGTAATTTCATACTAGTGGGAGGAATATTCTTGTTATTTCAGGGAAAGGTGGAGATTTCCCAGGAATTGGGCCACTGCCCACTTTTTGGCCTTTTATGGTTCATCTCAGAGCTGTCGTGGCATAAGGGGGAGTGATTTTTAGTATTACAATAAAGGTATAATGAGCTAAATTAGGTCAATGACCAGAATGTTCTCATAGCACCTTGGTTTCAGCTGGTTCCAATCGGTCTTTATTGAATCCCAACAGCTGCGCCCCTCTTCATTTATCTAGTGTTTGTGTCCTGCTGCTTTCCATCCTGTCTCATTTCCCTCTCAGAGATTTTACTCCCATATTCTTGTGGGAAGCAGAAGGGCGATGGGTCGTCTTCTGTAGCTGCTTCAGGGCTGGGCAGGGGTGTTGACCCTGCCTGTCAGGGAGTAAAAATCTCTGGATGCCTGGTCTAGGGCCCCAGGGACAGGACATCTTCTTGTTTGAAGTCAGAAGGTGGTATGGGTTGGAATCCCTGCCCAGCCATCATTTTTTAAATTAAAAAAAATTTTTTTTTGCGGTACGCAGGCCTCTCACTGCTGTGGCCTCTCCCGTTGCGGAGCACAGGCTCCGGACGCGCAGGCTCAGCGGCCATGGCTCACAGGCCCAGCCACTCCGTGGCATGTGGGATCTTCCCGGACCGGGGCACGAACCCGTGTCCCCTGCATCGGCAGGCGGACTCTCAACCACTGCGCCACCGGGGAAGCCCAACACAGCCATCATTTTGATGTGGAACTGTTGTAACCTGGAAGACATGAACTTTACCAAGAGGTTAAAGAGGCAGGGTCCAAAGAGGAGGAGTAGGAATATGGTCGTTACTGGGCCCAGGAGGGACGGAACCAAGTAAGGCTAGGGAAGGCGCCCTTAATGGTGGACCAGATGGCATTAGGACCTGACCCCTGGTTGTAGCAGTGTAACCATGATGCTTGCTCATGAATCTTTTTGATATCCGCCTCAATCAGGCCTGAATTACTGAGATAGGTACAGCAGGTTTTGTTTATGGCTGCACAAACACCACCCTGCTCGGCCAGCAAGTAATCCAAGGCCAATCTGTTGTCCATTGGCCAGTGACTTTAAAGAAGCTGAAAGTCTATTTAGGGCATTTCCAGTGGTCAGGGCTAGGCTCTCAAAAGTGTTGGTTAGATTTTCTAGGGTTACCTCATGGTAGGCAAAGCCTCCCCATGGAGATGCCAATCCCCCTGGCAGTCCTTTTCCTACCATTATTAATCCAGTGACCCTCCTGGGATGATGTTGAGTATTATTATGTACTGTGACTATGAATGGGGCCAAGTGTCCTAATGTATAGGCCCCCTGGTGCCACACATTATCGATATAAGAATAAGCATTTACCCAGGGGCCAAATTTTATCTGGGGTGCCCTTGTCATTGGGCCCTCATTTGGGGGAGTGCCACATATCCAGACATATCCTGAGGGTGCAATAAGAGATCTGGGAACAGAAGAATTTAGCAAGGAAGCAGCCATCGGATCCATGGAAGGGACAAGTTATGAAAACAATGCGGGTCAAGGGCCCATTAGTGTATTCAAAATAGTTAAGTCTGGGAGTATTCCATGTCCTCGGCTTGGATGAGATGGTGGTGTAAGAGGTTTTACCCAACACTTCCATAGATCCCATCAACTTTTAGCCCAATTTTTAGTCCATTCCCTCCCTATCCCATAGGCACCTTGGACCTGGGCTTCATTATAAGCACACAGAATGGAGGCATTCATGAGAATGCAGTTTGCATCTGGGTTCCAAAACGTTGTGGTGATTTTACCATCTGGCGGCCAGGGATTCTTCCAAGAGGCTCACCATAGCCAAGAGAACCATTAGAGGTGTAGTGGCATTGGAAGCATGACTGGTTTTCTGGATGACAAAAGTAGCCATGATTAATGGAAAAGTTATGTCACATTTTTAAAAAGAGTTAAACATAGGCAAGGTATCAGGCCTGACGGGGGTATTGCCCATCGAGCTCGTACTGGCGTGTGTGTGTGTGTGTGTGTGTGTGTGTGTGTGTGTGTGTGTGTGTGTGTGTGTGTGAGAGGGGGTTGTTTCCATGTGTTTGAATTGATAAAGCTCTTGGTTTTTGTTTGTTTTTTAATTTTATTGGGGTATAGTTGATTTACAATGTTGTGTTAGTTTCAGGTATACAGCAAAGTGATTGTTATACATATATTCATTCTTTTTCAGATTCTTTACCCATATAAGTTATTACAGAATATTGAGTAGAGTTCCCTGTGCTATACCGTAGGTCCATGTTGGTTATCTATTTTATATATAGTAGTGTGTGTATGTTCATCCCAAGCTCCTAATTTATCCCTCCCCCCTACATTTCCCCTTTGGTAACCATAGGTTTGTTTCTGAAATCTGTGAGTCTGTGGTATAGCTCTTGTGGTATGTACCTATTTGTACCTGTAACAATTGTTGTAAGCCAGGATTTTTATGGCAGACCCAACACTTAACTAGTTTTTCTCCCTGGGTGACTATTTTAGATATGTTTACTAAAGCATTGTTTTCCCATTCCCTGTGAGCCGAGACCATCGTCAGAAGTCCTAATAGGAATACTATGGCTTTTGACATTATATTACTATATATATATATATATATATTATTTTTTTTTTTGCGGTACGCGGGCCTCTCACTGTTGTGGCCTCTCCCGTTGCAGAGCACAGGCTCCGGACGCACAGGCTCAGTGGCCATGGCTCATGGGCCCAGCCGCTCTGTGGCATGTGGGATCTTCCCGGACCGGGGCACGAACCCGTGTCCCCTGCGTCAGCAGGCAGACTCTCTACCACTGCGCCACCAGGGAAGCCCTATATTACTATATTCTTTCTTTCAGACCCAGCAGGGCCAAAGAAGATGTTTACCAGGGGGAGGGGGTTCTGAAAAACAGCAGAATAAGAGCATGATATTCAGAAACACAAGGATGACTAGGCCAACCCACGTGAAGCCACTTGACAGCCACGTGAAGTCACTTATCTGTTCTCTTGAACAGATATCTGAGGTCTTCCACTGGCTCACAGGAGTAGGTCTCTTCTGGTTCCTGTTGGGAATTATAAGATACAGGTTTCATTCTAGACAGAGGTACCCCAACTAGTAACTCCCCATAGCTTGCCAGCAGTTGGGATACTTAGTAACCCTTAATATGGTCCCTTCCATTGTGATTGTAGCTGGTCCTCAGGGGACTCTTCCTTCCAAGATTTTAGTAGGACAAAGTCCCCTGACTGGATGGAGACCTCAACCTTTCTTTTGTGGGGGTGAACAGGACTTCATTTCCATATTCTTGAGCCCTTTTTTTTGTTTGTTTTGCTTTGTTTTTTTGCAGTATGCGGGCCTCTCACTGTTGTGGCCTCTCCCGCTGCGGAGCACAGGCTCCGGACGCGCAGGCTCAGCGGCCATGGCTCACGGGCCCAGCCGCTCCGCGGCATGTGGGATCTTCCCAGAACAGGGCACGAACCCGTGTCCCCTGCATCGGCAGGTGGACTCTCAACCACTGCGCCACCAGGGAAGCCCTCTTGAGCCCTTTGAACTTGGCTTAAGCTCAACAATGTGGGCAACCAATGGGGATTTCCTCATCAAACAAGAGATCTGAAGTCAAAAAGGGTCTCCCCCATAGGTCATTTCAAATGGGCTAAGTTTCAAAATTCCCTTTGGGGACATCCCGGTCCATAGAAGGGCTACAGGCAGGAGGGAGAGCCAGGTTCCTGAAGACTCATAGCTTAGCAAGGGTTCTTTTTAGAACATGACTTGCTTTTTTTTTTTTTACCTTGCCTGAGGACTGGGTCCTCCAGGAAAAGTGGAGGCGGTAGTTAATACCCAAAGCTAAGGAAAGCTGTTGGGTCACCTTGGCAGTGAAGGAAGGTCTGTTATCACTCTGTAGGCTTTTTAGTAACCTGAATCTTGAAATTATCTCTATAAGCAGAAATTTGGATACTTCTATTGTCTTTTCAGTTCTAGAAGGGAAAGCTTCTAACCATCCTGTAAAGGTGTCTGTGAATACCAATAGGTATTTCCATCCCCTACATGAGGGAATTTGCGTCAAGTCCACTTGCCAGTCTTTCCCTGGATAGGTTCCCCAATGTTATACGGGCCGAGTTAGGGGTGGAGGTATGGAGTGGCTTTCTGGAGTGGCTTTTTACAAAGCTCACAAGCCCTGGTGACATTTTTAACGGTTTGGGACAGTCCCTTGCCCAGGAACACCTGAGTACTAGTTTGAATATGAAGTCCCATCCTAAGTGGGAGGGTTCATGGAAGTGCTTAATTATTTTCCATTGCTTGGCCCCAGGAATGAGAAGCTTGTTATCTTCTGTCAGCCACCCTGAGGGGTCTCTTTTCAGTCCCCTATATTTAGCCCACTCAGTTTCTTCAGGTGTATAAGATGGCACCATTGGGAAGGGTGGACTGTCGGGTCTGAGAGCTACAGCTTGTAGGATTGGGTGTTCTTGGGCTGCAGTCTTTGTGGCCTTGTCGGCCGGGACATTTCCCCTCAACAGGGAGGTGTGGCTCCTTTGGTGACCCCTGCAGTGAATGACTGCAACCTCCTTAGGAAGCTGGACCTCTTTTAGGAGTCCTAGTATTTCTGCCTGGTGTTTTATAGGAGACCCTTTTGCTATTAGTAGTCCCCTTTCTTTCCATATGGCAGCATGGGCATCTCGCACTAGGAATTCATACTTGGAATCAGTATTTATATTGATTCTTAATCCCTTTCCTAGTTGGAGTGCTCTGGTCAAGATAGTCAACTCCGTCTTTTGGGTGGAAGTGTGAGAGGGTAGAGCTCCAGACTCAGGAGTTGTCCACAGGCTGACTATGACATTGCTGGCCTTTCTAACCCTTTCATGTATGAAACTGCTTCCATTGGTAAACCATTCTGCGTTAGGATTGGTCAGGAGCTCATCCTTGAGGTCGGGCCTACTTAGTAAACTTGTTCAGTAGTCTCCACACAGGAGTGAACAAGAACCCTTGGGGTAGGGGGTTTGGCATTAGAGTAGCTGGGTTCAGGACTTGGCAAACCTTAAGAGTTATACGTGAGTGGGGGGGGCTTCCCTGGTGGCACAGTGTTAAGAATCCGCCAGCCAGTGCAGGGGACATGGGTTCAAGCCCTGGTCCGGGAAGATCCCATATGCTGTGGGGCAACTAAGCCCGTGTGCCACAACTACTGAGCCTGCGCTCTAGGGCCTGCGAGCTACAGCTACTGAGCCTGCATGCTGCAACTACGGAAGCCCGCGCACCTAGAGCCTGTGCTCCACAACAAGAGAAGCCACTGCAATGAGAGGCCCGCGCACTGCAATGAAGAGTAGCCCCTGCTCGCTGCAACTAGAGAAAACCCGCACGCAGCAACAAAGACCCAATGCAGCAAAAAATAAATAAATAAATTTTTAAAAAAGTTATGCATGGGGTGTCAAGTAGGAGGGCTTGGTTTCTTTATTTTTTATTGAAGTATAGTTGATTTACAATGTTGTGTTAGTTTCTGGTGTACAGCAAAGTGATTCATATGTATAGTCATTTTATACACGTATATTCTTTTTCATATTCTTTTCCATTATGATTTATTATAAGATATTGAACATAGTTCCCTGTGCTAACAACAGTAGGACCTTGTTATTTGTCTATTTTATATACGGTAGTTTGTATCTGCTAATCTCAAACTCCTAATTTATGCCCCCCCATGCCCCCCACCTTTCCCCTTTGGTAACCATAAGTTTGTTTTCTATGTCTGTGAGTCTGTTTTATAAATAAGCTCATAGGTATTGTAGTTTAGACTTCACATATAAGGGATATCATATTTGTCTTTGTCTGACTTAATATGATAATCTCTAGGTCCATCCATGTTGCTGAAAATGGCATTATTTCATTCTTTTCTATGGCTGAGTAGTATTCCATTGTGTATGTATGCCACATCTTCTTTATTTGTTCATCTGTTGATGGACATTTAGGTTGCTTCCAGGTCTTAGCTATTGTAAATAGTGCTGCTATGAACATAGGGGTGCATGGATCTTTTTGAATTGTAGTTTTCTCCAGATATATGCCCTATGAGCGGGATTGCTGGATCATATGGCAACTCTATTTTGAGTTTTTTAAGGAACCTCCATACTGTTCTCTATAGTGGCTGCACTAATTTACATTCCTACCAACAGTGTAGGAGGGTTCCCTTTTCTCAACACTCTCTCCAACATTTATTGTTTGTAGGCTTTTTAATGATGGCCATTCTGACTGGTGTGAGGTGATACCTCATTGTAGCTTTGATTTGCGGGAGGGCTTGATATTTAAGGAGTCATCCATCTGCCAGCCACTGGTGTCCTTTTGCTCCTAGGACTCCTTGTGCCTGGTGAGGTAGCACTTCCAGTGATTGTCCCAGGGTGAACTTGTTGGCTTCTTCTACCAGCAGAGCAGTGGTAGCCACTGCCCTAAGATATCCTGGCCATCCAGTGGCCGCCTGATCAGATTGTTTTGAGAAATAAGCTGTTGGTCTAGGGAGGTCCCCCAGTTTTTGGGTGAGGACACCTAGGGCTACCATTGTCTCTCAGCTATATAGAGGGCAAAGTGTTTTTCTAAATTTGGGAGACCTAACACAGGGGCAGTCCCTAATTTTTATTTTAGACCTAGGAGCACCTGTTGGCAGTTTTCATCCCAGTTGAGGGGTTTGTGTTCACCTCCTTTTAGGGCCTCATAGAGAGGCTTTACTATGAGCCCAAGTCCAGGTATCCAGATCCTGTAAAATCCTGCCATCCCCAAAAAGTCCCTCAGGTGCCTCTTAGTCTGGGAGAGTTGAGGGGTCATAAGGCTTCCTTTTGGTCCTGGGCTAGAGTCTCTGTCCCAGGGTTGAGCATGTATCCCAGGTACTTAACTTGTTGGGTGGAATCTGGGCCTTGTGAGGAGAGACTCAGTATTCTCGTTCCCTTAGGAAGCTAAGGATCTGAATGATGTTTTTTTTTTTTAATAAATGTATTTATATTTTATTTATTTATTTTTGGCTGCGTTGGGTCTTCATTGCTGCGCACGGGCTTTTTCTAGTTGCAGTGAGCAGGGGCTATTCTTCGTCGCAGTGTGCGGGCTTCTCATTTCAATGGCTTCTCTTGTTGTGGAGCATGGGCTCTAGGCACGCGGGCTTCAGTAGTTGTGGCACACGAGCTCAGTAGTCGTGGCTTGCAGGCTCTAGAGCGCAGGCTCAGTAGTTGTGGCGCACGGGCTTAGTTGCTCCACGGCATGTGGGATCTTCCTGGACCAGGGCTTGAACCCATGTCCCCTGCACTGGCAGGCGGATTCTTAACCACTGTGCCACCAGAGAAGTCCCTGAATGATGTTTTTATCTGTCTTCCCTAGTGGGACTGGAAATTAGGAGGTCATCCACGTACTGTAGGAGAGAGCCATTCACCAACTGTGATTCTCTTAATTCCTTTGCTAATGCATTTCCAAACAGGTGGCGTCTACCCCTGAAGCCTTGGAGCAGCACAGTCTGGGTTCGCTGGGAAGCGTTATGAGTGTCTGGATCTGTCCACTCAAAGGCAAAGAGATGTTAGGAGTCTGGTTGCAGGAGAATGCAAAAGAAGGCGTCCTTTAGGGCTCGCACTGTGAACCAGTTTGCATTTTTCTGGAACGTAGGTCAGTATGGTGAATGGATTAGGGACCATCGGGTGAACTGAGATCACTGCCTCATTAACTGCCCTCAGGTCTTGAACAAACCTGTATTCCCCACTTTCCCTTTGTATGGGCAGAATGGGGGTAGTACACAGAGACTGGCAGGGTAGTAACAGCCCATGTTTTAAAAACTTGGTTATTAAAGGCTGGATACCTCACTGGGCCTTGGGCCTCAAGGGGTACTGTTTCTTCCACAGGTCATCAGCATTGGGTTTTAATGAAATCTGAACGGGGGGCACATTAGTAGCTTTGCCAGAACTTCAGTGTCCCAGGCAGAGGGGTTTACTTGAGAAACAATATGGGGTAGAGGGGAGACCTCCTCTGACTTGTGACTGAGGCAGGCTTCCATGGCCAAGAGCAATTGTTTCTCCTGGTGGGTGTCTTCTCTGAGGGGGTCTCTGATTTGAACTATTATATAGAATTTAGTGAGCAAATCCCTTCCCAACAAGGGGACGGGGCACTCAGGCATGAGCAGGAACTGATGTGCAAAGGTAAAACTTCCTAATAAGCAGCTGAGGATGGGTTGTGAATTGTTTGGCTTTGGGCTGTCCATCGATCCCCATTACTATACAGGATGGGGAGGAAGTAACTTTCCTACCTGCCACAACAAGGGTTACCTGAGGCTCCTTCAGGGAAATGACTGGGTGTCCTTTGGGAGCCGAGGAGGGTCCCGGGCCCCATAACTCTTCAGTCCTCTTGGCCATCATCGGTTTGGGAGCCCCAATTCCTCTTCAGGACTGGGGGCGGTCCCGCTTCCAGTGGTCCTCTCATTTGCCTATCAGGCAGGGTCTCGGTGGACTTTTCCCGTACAGAGGGCATTCGTCCTTCCAGTGGCCCTCCTGGCCGCATTTAAAACAGGACCCTTCTTGGTGAGGCAGGGGCTCTGATCCAGATTTTCCAGTTCCTGCCCCTGCCATGGGCTTTTACAAGGGAGGGTAACCCTGGTGGAGCAGGGGCTATAGGGCTGCCACCAATAACTGTGCCTTTTGTTGTTGTCCCTGAATCCTTTTTGCTTCTTCAACCCTATCTCTATTGTTAAGTACTCCAAAGGTGAAGTTCATGAGCTGATTCATGGGGGTTTAGGGTCCCCTAGCTGCCTTCTGTAATTTTCTCCTTATGTCTGGGGCAGATTGAGTGATAAAATGGGTATTTACTAGGACTTGCCCTTCGGGGTGTCAGGATTAATATTGGTATACCCTCAGACGGCCGTGGAAGAGGGCTGGATTCTCATCTTTTCTGTGTTAATTCTCTGACTTCATTCATCATTAACAGGCTTAACAACACACCTTTTCATCCCTTCTATGAGGCAATTTATCATGTGGTTCTTGTGTTCAAGCCCTCTACCTTCCTGTTGGTAGTCCCAGTGGGGGTCCTGGTTGGGGATTGCCTCCCCTCCTGTAAGGTAGGTTATATGTCCTTGATTTGGGGCTTCCAGTTCATCAGCATGTGTCTGGGCTGCAACAGGGATCTGGCTTTTCTCTTCAGAGGTGCAGCAGGTAAACAGGAGGACCTGTAGTTCCCCCAAGTAAGTTCTTAAGACGTTGTCAGCTTGGTGAATTCTTCCACGAACCGACTGGGGTCCTCAGAAAAATGTCCAGGTTTCTCTTTGCATGTAGTTAGGTCACCTATAGGAAAAGGGACGTGGACTCTGATTGTTCCTGGCACTTCCCTTAAGGGACAGAGTTTGATAGCATGAGGCCGGTAGGTAACCCTGTTTCGTGTAGTATGGCCCTGGTAACAGAGGTTATAGGACAGGGCTGGATAAGGTGGTGGGGTTTCCAGCAGCCCAGATGTGGCGCTAGGGGTAGACTCCAGAAGACTGTCCTTCCTCAGAATTGCGGGGGTGGTAGGAGTTCCTGGCTGTGGACCTCAAGGAGGTGAACTCATAAGGGGCTCATCTAAAACACTGGGCTCCTGTGGGGGAAGAAGGTTGAAGGGTTGTGAGCCAGGCACACTCAGCAAGAGTTTTTTAGATCTAGATCTTGGAATAGGGTCATGAACATTTGGACATATGGGACTTCCCTTCATTTACCTTGCCTTTTGCAAAATAGGTCCAGCTGCAAGATGGTATTTTAATTCAGTAACCCATTTTGGTCCCCTAGTTTGTATTGGGGCCATGCAGTGTTGCAAAAGAAAATTAATTTCTTTTCTCTTAAGCCATCCTGTCTAAATTTACCCCAGTTAGCTAACATGCATCCGAACAGGGAGTCCTTTGGGGTGCTTGTAGTCACCCCCATTTTTGGTTTGGATGTCACAGTGAGACAGGGGTCTGAAGTGTGAGGATTTTCCAGGAATTGGGCCACTGCCCACTTTTTGGCGTTTTATGGTCTGTCTCAGAACTGTCATGGCATAAGGGGAAGTGATTTTTAGTATTACAATGAAGGTATAATGAGCTAACAGTCAATGACCCGGCTGTTCTTGAAGCCACCTTTGTCTCAGCTGGTTCCAGCCAGTCTTTATTGCATCCCAGCAGCTGCTCCCCCTCTTCATTTATCTCGCGTTTGTGTCCTGCCACTTTCCCTCCAGTCTCAGAATCTCTGCAATATATTCCCCAGCTTGTGGTTTGCCCATCAGAGTAGGGGAGGGAGTTCGGGATTTGATTACATCTCGAGTCTACCCCTCCTCCTCCCCGTCTCGTTGTGGTTCCTTCTCTATGTCTTTAGTTGTAGAAGATCTTTCCTGGTAGGTTCCAGTCTTTTTCATCGACGGTTGTTCTGCAGATAGCTGTGATTTTGGTGTGCTTGTGAGAGGAGGTGAGCTCAGGGTCTTTCTACCCTGCCATCTTGGCCCAAAAGGTCTTCACTTTTGAGGACTGCATCATATGGGCTCTCTCAGGTTGCCTCCAGGCCTGAGCAGCAGTGAGAACAGTGATGCCAGAGCAGGCCCATCCTCAGAATCACTTGGACATCGTGGGTGCCACCCAGGCTTCTGGCGTCAGAACCTAGGGTGTGGGGCTGGAGAATCTGCATTTTTAAGAAGCCCCTTCAGGATCACCATTGGGGAGGGGCTGTTCTGAAACCCTCTGGGCTGCCGTAAAGCACCTACATCGCTCCTTCTAGGAACTCACAGAGTTGTCACCTGTTAAGTCAGACAAAATAATGTCTACCTTGTAGAATCTCTGGGAAAGACAAACAGATTGCTGGTGGAGCTCAGGGTCTGGCATATTTTAGGTGCTCAAAAAATAGTAACTTCTAGATCCCAGGGGAAGCCTTTGCACTATATCCTGACAGACGGACACTGTTTCTACACTCACCCCTGGGAAGGGCTTTCTGCCTTGGACCCCAGCTCTCCACATCCTGCTTTGCATAAATACAGAATTTCTGCTCATCCTTTCAGGAGCATGTCTACTGTATGGCAGACATCAAAAAAAGTCCAAACACATTTCCACAAGACAGGATATATATAATTAGGACTGTCCCAGAAAAACAGAGGCTATATGGCCATAGATGACGACCAGGGGAAGCCGGGGGAGATGGTGGTTTCTGAACACACGGTGAGTGGCTCTCAGAACCCCTTTGCCCACCCAGTCAAGGAGGTGGTAAGACTGCGTGAGGGAAAAGAGGGAAATGGCCGTTTATGGGGTGTCTGCACCAAGTGTAGTGTGGTTGTCGTGTGGTATAAACCATTTGTC
Source organism: Neophocaena asiaeorientalis asiaeorientalis (assembly GCF_003031525.2). NCBI lineage: Eukaryota > Metazoa > Chordata > Mammalia > Artiodactyla > Phocoenidae > Neophocaena > Neophocaena asiaeorientalis. The sequence goes on along the minus strand of NW_020174013.1, from coordinate 10,021,188 downwards.
ACCAGCTGATAAGTCCGGAAACTGAGATTAAACACACATTTTTAGAGCCATTTGACATTGCCACAGTATTCAACAGTGTGATGATTTTTTTCTAGTACTTTATCAAAGTATTGGTCTGTGACTGACTGGATTTTTTTCAAAATTGGTCATTTACAGAAAATTGCAGAGGCCTTGGTTTAGAGACTGATGTATGACCTCTTACTTAATCTTCACACAGCCTCTGCACACTCTTGGATTAGGGGTTCCTTTCTCTTCCCCTTGTCCCCCGTCGCAGGAAGCCAGCATCCCCGTGCTTGCTTGCTAAGCTTCAACCAGAGGAGGGCGGCTCTGTCCCTGAGTCTCCTGTCCCACCCCAATCAGGAGGCAGGGGCCAAGACTCCCTGGGAAGATCCCAGGGAGAGTCTAGGGGCTCCTGATTTGCCCAGGATATGGGGGTGTGGAACGCTCAGGGCAGACTGACCTGGGGACTGCCATGTTCCTGAGGCCTCAGAGGAAGGAAATTCCCCAGATAACCTCCGTCCTGCCTTTGGAATCATGGGTCCGTGTCAGAGAGCTTTCCCTCCTATCCGATCCCAGCCCTCAGCGCTGTAGCTAATCAACTAATTATCAAGTTACATACTACTAAACACTGAGTCTGTGCTAGCTGCCCCGGGGTACACCAAATGAAGATATTTTTGGTAAGCACGTACTCTGATTAGCTCATTTAATTTTCACTGTGACCTTGTGAGATAGGTCCTATTTTTACCTTCATTGCACAAGAGAATCTCAAGGAGGTTAAGGGACAGGCTTAAAGTCACACAGCTGATAAGTGGCAGGACTGGAGCCTCACCCGCCCACGAAGGTGCTGCCCTATGCCAGGCCCTGAGCTCTTAACATGTGTGAGGCTGTGGAGCTGCCACTGAGGGACTGACAGTCTAGTTGGGGCTGCGAGACCCTTGAAGAATCCTAGAAGGGTCAGATAGACCTGACTATGGCTCAGGAACCTGGAGGAGGGAGGAAGACTGGGACAGAGGCTGTGGAGGACTTCAGGGAGGGAGGCTGCTGCTCTCAAGGCCCGCCTCCCCCGGGAGTTCGCTCACATCCTGTGTCCCTGCCCCCTCCCTCCCCAGATGTGATCTCCTTGTCCCTGGGGCCTCAGAGAAGAGGCTATTGTTCCCTCCCACACAGCAGCACTTGGGGACCTGAAAGGACCCTCTCCCCTGTCAGGGCAGCTCAGGCTCCCCACAGTGACAGGGCTGGTAGCTGTCACTACAGCATTCTCAGCCCCTGACACTGTACCCCCCTCCTCAGTTTCCCACGTGATCTCTTAGCCTCCAAATGGCGTCTTCTGTGCATTTTCTTCCTTTGAGAAGGATATGCGTTAGGAATCCCAGAGGGAAGAGCCCTGCTGGGAGACCTTCTGCCTTCCCCCTCTCCTGGATTTCCCCTCTTATCTCTGGTGTTCTGTGCTCTCCGGGGGAGGGGGGCAGAGTGGGGCAGAGTGCACCAGGCTATTGGTGTCAGGAGTTCCAAGCCAGTATCAGGCTGCCCAGATCTCTCAGTGGCCAGTCATTTAAAATGGGGGTGATCATGAAGAGTAAATGGGAAATGGCCGAGGAAGTTCTTTGCCAGCTCTCAGTGGCTCTCTACCTAGTTTAGCTTCCCTCCCACTCTCAGTTTATTCCAGTCTTGCTCAGCCTTCAAAATTCAGCTCCAGCCCGCTGCCTCCCAGAAGACCTCCTTGACTACACCACTGTGGACTGAGTCCTCAGCCTGGAAGGGTCATCATCCGCACTTGGTGATCCGTCGTGTGTTCCTACAGCCCCAGAGCGCAATGTGAACACGAGGCATCACTCTTATGACCATGTGTTGGAATCCACCATGCTGCCCTCACATCACCAGACCCAGTACAAGCTCAAGCTTCTTTACTCAGAACTTCCATGCCGTAGAACTTCTCATTTTCCAAGTGCTTTTACCAGGATGGTCAGATGTGGGGGATCTCTTAGCAACCCAGGCAGCTGGTTTGGGAGACACTTTTGGAATTCCCATCATACTGGTGAGGATGGCGACGCTGACAATGCCCAGGAGACCCAGCCAAGGTCCCAGGACCGGGCAGCCGATTGCCAGCTCAGGATTCAAATCCAGGTTATGGTGTTCTCGTCGCTCCCCCGCTGGCCACATTTGCTCAGGGCCCAAATAAAACCAACAAAGAACCCAAAGTGTGTGCACTTGGGGCTCATATGACCTCTTAAGTGGGCCCTTGCCTTTTCTTGGCTTCCCCCTGCTCCCTTCCCCGGTATCTCTGACCCCTCCCAGAAGCCATCCCTGAGCCCTACCAGAGAGCCAGTCCAGGCCTGGGCTGGCAAAGACAGCCCCAACAGAAGGCCATAGGGGTACAGAGCTGCAGGGGCCCCAGCCGCTAGAGCAGGTCCTGCACGCTACATGCGTCCAGATCTGGATCCATATCCGGAACGAGGCAGGCAGAGCTTTGCTCTTGGCAGGACAAACAGTCCTGGTTCCTCAGGGCCTCAGAGGCCAGGAGAGGGTTTTAAATAGCCAGGGACAGGCCTATTGTGAGGCCCGGTTTAAATTGATTGAATCAGGTTTAATTGTTGGTTGGTGCTGAAATGAGGAATGAGGTATGGCTTTAAATAGGAACCATAAGTGTTTTAGCCTCGCCCTGGCAAGAACTGCAAGCACAGATCTGGTCTCCTATTCAAAGTGGGGAGGCAGTAGAGAGGGTGGACCGAGTGGGGCTGGCCTGGGCTGGGGGCGCTCAGGAAGATGAGGTCTTGCTGATTCAATCAGCCAGTCCATCTGTCCCTTTCCTCACTGCCCTTTGACCGAGCGTACTTATTCCCATCTGCGTCTTTGCGGCTGTGCCCGGACCCGTCTTCCTAGAGTTGACAGAGGAAGAGGGGGGCACAGCAGAGCAGAAAAGGAACTCGAGGTCCTGCATTCGGGCCTCACTCTGCCCCTCACTGGCTGTGTGGCCTTGCGAAGCCATCTGAGTTCTCTGGGGCTCATCTTCCACATCTGGAAACCAAGATGAAGCTTGCCCTACCAGCCTCCTTCAACGAGCTCTGAAAGCTGTCAGCTGGGCCATTACTGTGGCAGATCAGCACCTCCCCTACCTGGCCCTGGGCCAAGCTGGGTGTGTGGGGTGTGGAGTGTGTGCCCTCTAGGGCCCGAGGGCTCTCACCCCACCACGGGTCACAGCCCACTCCGCGGTGCCTTCCTCGGTGTTGCTGAACATTTCCGATTCTCTGGGCCAGGGCAGGAGTCCCGGTCCATTCCTCTCACCTGGGGCCTTCCTGGTAGGCTCACCTGCTTGCACCTTTCGCTTCAAGCTTCCCTTAACTCCCACCCAGAGCCAGGTGGGGCAGTCAGAAGAGAAAGCCAGAGAAGGCCCACAGAGCCAGTGTTCCGACGGCCAGTCTCCTTGGGAGGGTTCCCAGCCCCACCCACGCCCAGTCCTGGGACAGGATGAGGGACCATCTGGAGCCATTTTCCCATCTCTGAAGAATGGGTATGGCCAAGGGCAGAGATCTGGATTTCCCCTTTTTTCCTGGAGTTAGATTTAGGACTTTGGGGACCTGTGAGAGAAAGTGACAGGGAGGCAGATTTTAACTCACCTGAAAGACCGTTTAGATGAGGCTTTCTCAGGGAACACCAGAGGAGCTCAGACAAAGCCTGGATGAAGCTTCCATTGAGAGGGTTGCAGAAGGGATGCCTCCTGGGCTGGGACAGCTGAGGCTGGTGTCCGAGTTGGAAGACCCCATCCTGGTTCAACCTCTGACCTACTCGCTCCATGACCTTCAGCCAGCTGCTTCACCTCCCTGAGCCACAGGCTCCGCTTTTGTGAAAACGGGGAAAGAAGGCTTTTCTGAAAAAGGGCAGTATGAGGATTCTGAAATATGAACGCACAGATGCAAAAGTACTCCTTGCTTGGCCCGGGATTGGCATTGGATAAGCGCTGGCTGACTGTGAACCTAAGCCAGCTAGGGGTTTGGAGCAGGCGACCCCCTGCAACTCTGAGTGTCGATGACTTTAATCAGCACAGGTAGCCAGATGCCCCGGTGAGGACACTGCCAGATGAAGGGCCCACAGGGTTGAGATAAGAGCGGGATAGGATAAGAGTGGGCAGTTAACCACAGCACCATGCCCTCAGCTTGACTTCTCTTTGGAGGGGGAACATGGAAGGGGCGGGCAAATCTTATCTGTATGAAGTGGAAATAAAGCTCTTATCTCACTTCCTTCTCCAAGCTGCATGTGATGGCTATGCCTGTGCCACGGACGTGCTGGGAGGATAACGGGAACTAACGGGGTCTGGGCCACATTCTCTGGGTCCTCTTCCCACACAGCCATCCAGAGCGGGAGAATCGGACTCCCTTTGCAGTGCCAAAATAAACTTGCATTGTTTCCAGCAACACAAGAGGCCCTGAGTGAAGCAGCTTTTGCCAAACCCTATAAGGAAGCGGGGGGGAGGGGAGGGGAGCCTGGAATGAGAGATCCCCCCTCGTCCCCCCACCGCCAGCTTTCTCCTGACTTCCAGAGAACTCTGTGTAGGCAAGCCCAAAAGCAAGTCCCGGAGGGCACTGTGGGAATCTGGGCTTTTAGGGGAAAATGAAGGGACTGGAACTCCCATTTCTTGAGTGTCTTCTGTGTGCTCAGTACTTTGCTTATATTCATGTCAGTGGGCTGGGGGTGCACACAGACCTTGGTTCAAAGGCTGATCCTGTCACTTGCTAACTCTATGGTCTGGGCAAGCAAGTAACTTTCTCTGCACTTTCGTTTCCTCATAGGTACAATGGAGCTAATAATAGTACACTTCAGAGGGTTGTACTGAAGGTTAACTCAGGTAGCATGGTAAAATGCTTACACATAAAATGCCCTCAATACATATCAGTTGTCACGACTATTAAATAGTTGCTGTTAATAATAATTTTCAGTATGATGCCCAGAGGCAGGTATTGTTATGTGACCACTGAAGCACTTTTTCAGGGTCTGACAGTTACTGAGTGGCGGGCTTAGGATTCAAACTCGGGTCTGCCCGGCTCCAAGGCCCACACTTGTACCTGCATCTGAGATGGGGCCCTGGCTGGGTTTCTTGATGCAGGTGCCAAGCTGCTCCGAGGCTGGGGAATGGGCAAGCAGAGCCCGTCAGGCAACATTTTCACGGCCCCACCGCCTCCTAGACTTCATAGGCTTGGCCACTGTCCAGCTGGGCCTGACTGAACACTAAAGCCCAGGATCCCCTCACCAGGACCCAGGGCCCCTTTGTCTTTGAAGCATCCATCTGGAGCGAGTGTCTGCAGCTTGGGCCCTGCTCTGAGTGGCATCTGCACGATTAGACCGCAGGCCCTGCCCAGGAGCCTCCCATTCCTGCCTGGACAGCTTACTGAAGCTGATCCAAAGCCTCCTGGGATGTAAATCTGACTCTGTCACTCCCTAGCTGGGTGACGTGGGCTGGTTACCTGCTCTGTCTGAGCCGCAGTTTTCTCCTTTCTAACACTAGAGCAATATTGCCTAGCTTTCCGTGTCTCTGTGAGAGTTACAAGAGATAATGAATATGACAGTCAATGTTTGTGTTTTGAGACAAGTGCTCCGTGGGACCATGGGACCTATTTTTCATCCTTAGATATGGACTCTCTGCATGTCATCCTTAATGAAAAATGAATAACTCATGTGTTCGTTTTATTAAATGCTGCCCCGCAGAAGTGTGGGCTTATGCAATTCTCCAGACTGTCAACTGGAAGATATCTCAGAATTCCTTGTAAATCAAAAGGTTTCATTTTGCTGCCAAGACAGTCAGCTTTTTTTGCCTTGAGTCAGGCGATGCTGGGCTGGGATTAGAGTCAGGAGACCTGCCGGCTGGTCCAGACTCTGCCAATTACTGATGTGGGAAAGGGTGGAAGCCGACTGCTTCTTGTCTGTGTGGCCTCGGTTTCCTCCTCTGCAGAATGGCTGGTGTGTGTGTTGGGACAGCCCTACTGGATGACCATCCTTCTCCTCCTCCAGTTCTAAAATTCTGGAATTTGATCTTTCTTTCTCTCTGCTTCTGTGTACTCTCTCCAGCCCCCTTCCCAGCCTCCTTCTACCCTCATCCCATGATCTCTCTCTCCTGTCAATCAGGCCAAATCAGCCCAGGGCAGAGACTGTGGAGAAAAAACATCTATGTGTTCCTGGCAGACGACAATTTTCTGATGCCCCTTATTGCAAAAGCAGCCCTTCTTTAGGGTGAAGAGAAGGACAGCCAAAATCTGTTTCTATTATGGGGTCCAGAAACCGGGGCATTTGCTCGTGGAGCTGAGGATGGATACATTTAGAAGTAACAAATGGCCCCTTCTCTGGCTGTGGTTGGGAGGGGGTCCCAGGCCAGCCCAAGGGGGCTTCGTGGCCACCTGGTGGAGCAGATTCCAGGCCACCCAGAGGGGTCAATGGACTGTGGGCGTGGATGGAGAATAGATGGGGTGAAGAGCTCAGAGGGAATTCAGCCTCCTGAAAACCACAGGCAGTATTGTCCCTCGGGGAGGGGAGGGGAGGGAAGATAGGTAAAATGTTTGGGTTTCTTTACACTGGGTCCAGCTGACTGACAGTAGGAAAGATAAATAGGGGACTGGAAAGAGTGCCGCGTGCAGGGGTGGGGAAGGAAAGGGGGAGTGAGAGAGAGAGACAGGGACAAGGGCAAGGATGGAGAGAGGCAGAGGGGACAAAGAGAATCAAGGAAGGGAAAGGGAAGAGAGAAAAAGAGAGGAAGAGAGAAAAGAGAGAAGGACAGGAGGAGGGGAGAAAGGGAGGAAAGCAGGCAAGAAGGAGGGGAACAGGAAGGGGAGAGAGTGAAGAAGGAAGCTGTCTCCCTGCACTGTGTCTTCGGAGTGCAGCCTCCAAGACTGAGGATGCATCAAGGAACCAGCCTGCACACGGGGTGACCTTCTGACAGCCCCCTTCCTGAGTCATCCCTGTGCCCCTTGCTCTACAGTTCCCCCAACAAAGGCAGGTTTTGAGAAGCTCCTCATTGCACAACTCAGGGAGTGCTATTTACATAAACACGAAGTGAGTAGGTGCCCTGCAGCTGTGCAAGGAAATAGCAGGCCCTGTGTGGCTGGCAAGTCCTAGAAGCAAGTCTTAGCGGCATAGTTAGACGGGGGCATCGCTGAGTATTCAAAACACAGCGTGTGTTGTCCCAGTCCCTAAATCATTAAATATAGTTTATACTATACTCCGTTTATACTATACTTTTGCACATATAAAGCCACTCTATTCGTAGTGTTTAGCTGTAAAACTCTCTTCACTAGTTCTGAAAATAAAATCCCTTACTCAGTAAAGACCTGCAACCATTAAGCTCTCTATCCATCCATCTGTCCATCCATCCATTCCTCTGGAATTTATCCTCTCAGCCCGTTTTTCATCGAGTATCTACAGTGTGCCAGGTACTCAGCCTCACTGGGCCATCCATGGAAACTTCTCAGTCCTTGCCCTCAATGGGCTCACCCTTTATTGGGGAAACACACATAACTAATTTAGTATATATCAATATACATTATAAGCGCGATAATAAAAGTATTACCAATTGTCATCTGGGATAAGCAAAACAAGACAAATCATCGGTGCCAGGCAACTGTTGCAGGTCTGCAATGTGGGCCCCCTGGCTTCCAGCAGGAGGTACCCTGCTCTCTCTGCCTCTCAACCGTAGAAGACTTGTTTGGCTAGTGTGCCCTGAGTTCAGAATCGGCATCTATATTTTTCTTATTTTCCTTTTAAAAAATGCATAAAACTTATTTATAGCTTAAGGAAGGACTATAAAGCAAATATCTTTGTAAACACCCATGAGGTCAAGAAATAGAGTGGAATTTCTCCAGTACCTGTGAAGTCTCCCCTCCCCCACCTCCACCTCTTTCAGTCAAATCTCCCTCCCTCCTCCCCAGAGGGGTAACACTATCCTGACCTTTCAGTTCATCATTACCTTTCGTTCCTTATGATTTTACCATCTGTGTATGCACCCTAAACAATACTGGGGTAAACTGTAGGAAGTTGCCATTTTGTCTTAACAAAAATGGTTGAATAACAGCATCTCATATACACTCATCCCTCAGTATTGATTGGTTCCAGGAGCCCCACAGATACCGAAATCCTAGGATGCTCAACTTCCTCATATAAAATAGTGTAATATTTGCAAATAACTTGTGCAATCCTTCTATTATACTTTAAATCATCTCTAGGTTACTTGTAATATCTAATACAATGTAAATACCATGTAAATAGTTGCTGGAGCACAGCCAATTCAAGTTTTGCTTTTTAGAACTTTCTGGAATTTTTTTCCCCGAATGGTTTTGATATCCAATTGGTTGAATCCACGGATGCAGAACATATGGATACAGAGGGCCAACTGTAGTTTAAGGTAGTAGTTTAGTCTATTTTTAGGCTTGGTAAATAAGTAATATACTATATGCATTCTTTTTCTTTTTTCCTTTGGCTGCATTGGGTCTTCGTTGCTGTGCTCAGGCTTTCTCTGGTTGTGGCGAGTGGGGGCTACTCTTCGTTGCAGTGCGCGGTCTTCTCATTGCGGTGGCTTCTCTTGTCGCAGAGCACAGGCTCTAGGTGTGTGGGCTTCAGTAGTTGCAGCACGTGGGCTCAGTAGTTGCTACGTGTGGGCCCTAGAGCGCTTGGGCTTCAGTAGTTGCGGTGCGTGGGCTCAGTAGTTGTGGCTCGCGGGCTCTAGAGCACAGGCTTGGTAGTTGTGGTGCACGGGCTTAGTTGCTCCACAGCATGTGGGATCTTCCTGGACCAGGGATTAGCAGGCGGATTCTTAACCACCATGCCACCAGGGAAGTCCCTGCATTCCTTTTATTTATTTTTTTATTATTATTTTATTATTATTATTATTTTTGAGGTATGTGGGCCTCTCACTGTTGTGGCCTCTCCCGTTGTGGAGCACAGGCTCCGGATGCACAGGCTCAGTGGCCGTGGCTCACGGGCCCAGCCACTCCACGGCATGTAAGATCTTCCCGGACCGGGGCATGAACCCGTGTCCCCTGCATCGGCAGGTGGACTCTCAACCACTGCGCCACCAGGGAAGCCCTCTTTTTTTTTAAATTGAGATATAACTGACCTTGCGTAGCCTGCCACGCCTCCCTCTTCTAGGACCTGTGAGTATAATAAATCCTTTTATTTCATATGCCTATCTAAGTGTAATTTATGTTGGAGTGATCCTTAAAGACCCTACAAGGGACTTACTCCTCCCTTACAACACATTTCCCCATAACTCATTTTTCAGTATCATTTTTTAAGTCTTTTTCCCACTGCTCTGTAATCCTACCTCTGTCATATATCGAGTATCCATATATGTGTGGATCTGTTCATGGGCTCTTTATTCTGTTTCATTGATCTATTTCTCTATGTCTGTGCCAATGCCACACTGTCTTAATTACTATGGCTTTGTAGTATGTCATGATACCTGATAGGACAATTCCTTCACCTTGTTTTTCTTCTTCTTATACTTTCATATGAATTTTACAATAAGCTTGCCAGATTCCACATGTAATAGTATGTTGGGATTTTGATTGAGATGTATTGAATCTATATATAAATTTGGGAAAAATGACATCTTTACAATACCAACTCATCCATCCATGAATATAGTATACGTCTGCATTTCTTAGCACATCCTTTAAAATGTCTCTTAATAAAGTTTAATAATGTTTTATAGAAGTTCAGCATAGAGTTTGTTAGACTCATTCATAAATACTTCATTTTTGTGGTAAATGTAAGTGATCACTTTTAAAATTTTTCATTTTTTCATGTCTATTGTTATATATTGAAATAGAATCATTTTTTGTGTGTTAATTTTATACCCAGCAATCTTGCTAAGCTTTCTTACTAGGCCTAATATTATTTGTAGACTCTTGGATGTTCTATTTATGCAATAATATTATCTGTACATATTTAAAGTTTTATTTTTTTCTCAATTTTAGCTGTTACATTTTTTCTTTCTTCATTGAAATGAGTAGGATTTCCAGTACTATGTTGATAGAAGTAGTGATAGTGACCATCCTTGTCTTGTTCTCCATCTCGAAGGCAGTGATTGGGCGAGTTGATCTCTTGAGTCCCTTCCAGTGCAAAGATCTTGATTTTCCTCATGATATATTCTTTCTGGCCAAGGCAGGTACTCACAGTCTTCTGGAGCAGGGGACCCCAACCCCTGGGCCACGGACCTGTGTCTGTCCGTGGCCTGTTAGGAACCAGGCTGCACAGCGGGAGGTGAGCAGTGGGTGAGTGAGTGAAGCCTCCTCTGTATTTACAGCCGCTCCCCATTGCTTGCGTTACCGCCTGAGCTCCGCCTCCTGTCAGATCAGCGGCGGCATTAGATTCTCATAGGAGCGCGAACCCTGCTGTGAACTGCGCATGCAAGGGATCTAGGTTGCATGCTCCTTATGAGACTCTAATGCCTGATGATCTGAGGTGGAGCTGAGGCAGTGATGCTAGCGATGGGGAGCGGCTGCAAATACAGATTATCATTAGCAGGGAGGTTTGACCGCGCAGAGACCGTAATAAGTCAATTGCTTGCAGACTCATATCAAAACCCTACCAGTGAGTGGCAAGTGACAATTAAACTGCATCTGGTGGCAGGCTTTAAGTCAGAATCCGACACTTATTTCAGTCTGTGCGTGGCCCGCTCATTATTTTATTTACCACTTCTGTCTGCGCCTCTTTCCCTCACTGCTCACTTGTCTCAGTCACAGTTTTGGTAAGCCCACAAGCTAACCCTAACCGAAATGAGTAAAAAACAAACGTCACCGGAGCTTCTTTGAAAAGAGGGAAAGACCCAATGATGAGACAGCAGAAGACTCTAAGACTGCCAACAAAAAGAAAGCTGCATTTAAAAGAAAATTCCAAGAGTCCTACTTAAATTATGGGTTCATTGCAACAGGTGATTCACGTTCTCCAAGCCCGCTTTGTATAACATGTGGCGACTGGCTATCCAGCAAAGCCATGAAACCTTCAAAACTGCTTCATCACATGGAGATGAAGCACACTGCATTAAGAGACAAGGCTTTGGAGTTTTTCAAAAGAAAAAAATGTGAACACGAAGAACAGAAGCAATTATTGAAGGCCACCACTTCATCAAATGTGCCTGCACTGAGAGCATGATTCTTAGTGGCTAATTGCATTGCTAAAGCTAAGAAGCCCTTTACTGTTGGTGAAGAGTTGATCCTGCCTGCCGCTAAGGACATTTGTCATGAACTTTTAGGAGAGGCTGCAGTTCAAAAGGTGGCACGCGTTCCTCTTTCGGCTAGCACCATAACTAGACAAATTGATGAAGTAGCAGAGGATATGGAGGCATAATTGTTAGAGAGGATTAATGAGTCACCGTGGTAAGCAATCCAGGTTGACAACTCTACAGGTGTTGACAACAAGGCAACAATGCTCGTTTTTGTGCGATATATTTTTCAGGAGGATGTGCATGAGGATATGTTATGTGCACTCCTGTTGCCAATCAACGCCACAGCTGCAGAACTATTCAAGTCTTTGTATGATTACATATCAAGAAAACTGAATTGGTCATTTTGTGTTGGTATATGCACGGATGGAGTGGCTGCCATGACTGGATGGCTTTCTGGTTTTACTACTCAGGTCAAAGAGGTCGCTTCTGAATGTGAGTCTACGCACTGTGTCATCCCTAGAGAAATGCTGGCTAGCCAAAAAGTGTCACCTGAACTTAATAATGTTTTGCAGGATGTTATTAAAATCATCAACCACATTAAAGTACATGCCTTAACCCACGTCTGTTCATGCAGCTCTGTGAGGATGCAGAGCACACATGTCTTCTCTCATACACAGAAGTGAGATGGCTTCTAAAGGTAGATCACTGCCCAGGTTTCTGAGTTACTAGAGCTGCTCCAGAGATTTCTTTTAGAAAAACAGTCACCACTGGCAGCACATTTCAGTGACACAGAATGGTTCACAAAACTTCCTTACTTTTGTGACATCTTCAACCTGCTCAGCGAACTCAATCTGTCCCTTCAGGGGAGAACGACAACTGTGTTCAAGTCAGCAGATGAAGTGGCTGCATTCAAAGCCAAATGAATTATGGGGGCGATGAGTGAACATTGGGATTTTTGACATGTTTCAAACGTTAGCAGAGATTTTGAAAGAGACTGAGCCAGGGCCTTCTTCCTCCCAGCTGGTGCATGATCACCTATCTCAGCTTTCAAAAGAGTTTGAGCATTACTTCCCAACCACAAAAGACCCCCAGACGGGGAAGGAATGGATCCACGACCCGTTCATGAATAAGCCAGGTGAATCGACTTTGTCTATGCTAGAAGAGGATCAACTGCTTGAGATCACAAATGACAGTGGCCTTAAAAGTGTGTTTGAGACAACTTCAAATCTCCAGACGTTCTGGATTAAAGTCAAGGTGGGATAGCCTGAGATTGCCACAAAAGCACTATAAAGCCTGCTTCCGTTTCCAGCATCCTATCTTTGTGAAGCAGAGTTTTCTGCGGTGACAGCGACCAAAACGAGATTACAGAGTAGACTGGACATAAGCCACGCACTTCGGCTGTCACCGTCTCGCATCACCCCCAGATGGGACCATCTAGTTGCAGGATAACAAGTTCAGGGCTCCCACCGATTCTGCATTATGGTGAGTTGTATAATTATTTCATTATATATTACAATGTATTGGGTGGGCCAAAAGGTTCTTTCGCTTTTTTCTGTAAGATGGCTCTAGTAGCACTTCGTTGTCTCTAACTTCATTTGAAACAATTTTGTTAGATTGCATGTGACAGCTGTCATATCAGCGTGCATTTAAAACAAGACTTATCAAAATCGGTGAATTTTTGTGTGGCCATTTTAATATTGAAGATGGAAAAAAAAAGCAACAATTTCTGCATATTATGCTTTATTATTTCGAGAAAGGTAAAAACGCACAAAAAGATCTGTGCAGTGTATGGAGAAGGTGCCGTCGAACATGTCAAAAGTGGTTTGCGAAGTTTCGTGCTGGAGATTTCTTGCTGGACGATGCTCCACAGTCGGGTAGACCAGCTGAGGTTGATAGAAATCAAATCAAAACAATAATTGAGAACAATCAACGTTATACCACGCGGGAGTAGCTGACATACTGAAAATATCCAAATCAAGCACTGAAAATCATTTGCACCAGCTTGGTTATGTGTGTCGCTTTGATGTTTGGGTTCCACATAAGTTAAGTGAAGAAAACCTTCTTGGCCATATTTCCAGATGCGATTCTCTACTGAAACATAATGAAAACGTTTCGTTTTTAAAACAAATCGTGACGGGCGATGAAAAGTGGTTACTGTACAACAACGTGATGGAAGAGATCGTGGGGCAAGCGAAATGAACCACCACCAACCACACCAAAGGCCGGTCTTCATCCAAAGATGGTGATGTTGTGTATATGGTGGGATTGGAAGGGAGTCCTCTATTATGAGCTCCTTCCGGAAAACCAAATGATTAATTCCAACATGTACTGCTCCCAATTAGACCAACTCGACGAGAAGCGTTCAGAATTAGTCAACAGAAAACGCATAGTCTTCCAGCAGGATAACACAAGACCACGTGTTTCTTTGATGACCAGGCAAAAACTGTTACAGCTTGGCTGGGAAGTTCTGATTCACCCGCTGTATTCACCAGGCACTGCACCTTCGGATTTCCATTTATTTCGGTCTTTACAAAATTCTCTTAGTGGAAAAAATTTCATTTCCCTGGAAGACTGTAAAGGACACCTGGAGCAGTTCTTTGCTCAAAAAGATAAAAAGTTTTGGGAAGATGGAATTATGAAGTTGCCTGAAAAATGGCAGAAGGTAGTGGAACAAAAGGGTGAATACATTGTTCAATAAAGTTCTTGGTGAAAATGAAAAATGTGTGTTTTATTTTTACTTATAACACCAGGGCTTCCCTGGTGGCGCAGTGGTTAAGAATCCATCTGCCAGTGCCGGGGACACAGGTTCGATCCCTGGTCCAGGAAGATCCTACATGCTGTGGACAACTAAGCCCACGCGCCGCAACTGCTGAAGCCCGCGCTCTAGGGCCCTCATGCTGCAACTAATGAGCCCACGTGCTGCAACTACTGAAGCCCGCGTGCCTAGAGCTCGTCCTTAGCAACAAGAGAAGCCACCACAATGAGAAGCCCATGCACCGCAAAGAAGTGTAGCCCCTGCTCGCCACAACTAGAGGAAGCCCCCAAGCACTTTTTGGCCCACCCAGTAATAATAATAGAAATAAAATGCACAATAAATGTAATGTGCTTGAATCATCCCAAACCATCCCCCAGCCTCCCTGGTCCATGGAAAAATTGTCTTCAATGAAACCAGTCCCTGGTCCGAAAAGGTTGGGGACCGCTGTTCTAGAGTCTTTCTCCTGATCCAGAATAAGAGTCATATTTGTATTGGGTGACCTTTAGTAGTTGCATATCTCTAGCCTGAATCTAAAAGATCCTGGAGTCTGATCTCTTATTCTCCAACATTTCATACTTGTAGGGTCATTTCCTCCCCAAACTCAATTCCTATCGAAACTCTCAAACCACTTCTGGCTCACATTTTGAATCATGACTAATCTTAAAAATACTGTCATGGCTGAGAGGTTGGTTTTTTGAAACTCTCCCTGATCTCCTTCAAGTTGGGAGAGAAGGACAGTGACTGTGCTCCCCCATCTAAACCCTGCCTGAAAGACCTAGGCGTGCTGTGCTGTGCTGTCTTCTCTGGGTGTTTAAGCTGCATCCAGCTGTAAGAACACCAGGTATAGCACAGCTGAACTCACCTAATGAGCTCCCTTTTATAGAGAAATGCCTAAGGTTCTAGTCTACTTTTTTTGACATTTGATATAACAAATATCTATTGGAAGAAGGTTTGCAAAACAAGCATTGAAGGTCCCACCCCTGTCCTCTGTGGAGGAGAGAGGGCTGGAGGTTGAATCAGTTGCCTATGACCAATGATTTAATTGATCACGTCTGTGTGATGAAGCCTCCATAAACACCCTTTTGGGACAGGGTTCAGAGAGCTTCTGGGTTGGTAAGCACAGGCAGATGTGGGGAGAGTGGTGTGCCTGGAGAGGACATAGAAGCTCTGTGTCCTTTCTGCCTACCTTAACCTATGCATCTCTTCCATCTGGCTGTTTTGAGTTATATCCTTTTATAATAAACCTGTGATGTAGTAGGTTAAAAAAAAAGCATTGAAGATGGTGTTCACTGTGTTGTTCAATATTCCTTGTATAAGGACCCAGAGAATACATTTCTTTGGGGATTTAGTACAGCATAGTTGGTTTCTCCTGTTGAACTAACATGTTTCTGCAACAGGGTTAACAGTCTTTGAAATTATTTTTAAATGAATTTTCACATCCTATAAATCTTATTGTTCTGGGATTTCTTGTCCACTGAAGCAATGTTTGGAGCAGGAGGTTAGGGGAAGGCAGATAGAATATTAGATCAGTACGTTCCGATTAGATTTTTCCTGGGTCTGTAGCAAGATTCGTGGATGGAATATAATCATTGTTAAGAGAAAAGGTTTTCTGAATTCCTTTAACTCTCATTGAATGTATCAAGAGTTAGGCCTGCCTGACTAGTTCTTAGAAAATGAAAAGAGGAAATCCTGTTTCTTCTCCTCTGATAGATAGTGGGAAGGAAAAGGAGGATGGAGAGAGAACAGGTAGATCGGGCACCAGGGTTTTTCCTCTGCCACTTTCTTTATTGCCTCCTCCTCTTTCCCTACCCATATGTCAGGGCACAACCTATTGGAGTTTTTGAGCAATCCATAACAGTATGAAGGAGACAGTGAGTGTCTGGGCTAGTATTCTATCTGCCCCCAGGCACATGGGGAAGACGACAAGTCCTGAAGCACCCCACAGGACGGCATGGATGCGTAGCAGGAGTGGTAGGTAGGGAAGCCTGGGACAGCACCCGAGGAGGCGCTGGGAGAGCCAGCAGGCGGCAGAGGACAGGACCGAGTGCTCATTTGGGAAGCTGGTGGGGACCACAGACTTCACCGATGCATCCCAACACAGCGCCCTGGGGAGCGAGATGGGGCCTGTCCCACCGCAGTGGTCCATCAGTTCAGGGAGAAGGCTGGTCCAGCCTCTAGCAGTGGAGAGCAGTGGGGATCCAGGCATGACCCAGGAACCCAAAGACCTTCTCCTGGGCTGCCACAAGGATCTTGTCAGAACCATTTGCCACACTGGGTTCAGGAGGCAGAGAAAACAGTCTCCCAAAGGTTGAGATTCAACGGAGTCATCCATTACTTAGAAAGACAATTTTAGTACTGAATTAGATTGGAAGTTTATCAAATTGGACAAAATTTAGTCAACCCCCCCCAGCCAAGTAGGGGTCAGCTCCCTGGTGGAACTGATAAGAAATTGTTGATTAGTTACAAAGAAAATGAGAAGACTACATTTTTTTCCCCCCACAATCGCATTGTAAAGTAAGTACATGTGCCCCACTTCACATCCTTCTTATGAAACTGAGAATTATTTATCTCATCATGCCCTCTCTCTAGTTTCAGAGCTGAGTTGCACTTGATAATCAGTAACAACAAATATTCTCACTCACAGGTTTGGAGCTAGGCAGGTCAAAGTTTGGGGCTGCATGATGACTTTTGGAGCACTTTTACATTTGTAGGCCCCTTCCTCCATTAAAAAATAGTAAAAATTATATTTTATGATTATGTTGGTATAAAAAATATATTTTATGATTATGTTGGTATATATTAACATTGTATATCAAAACATTTTCTTCGACCTAAACTTTTTTCTTCTTGTTCTGATTTTGAAAGAACCTTTTATACATTTTCACGGGCTCCTAAAGCCTCATGGCCCCGAGCCCGTCGTGCTGGTACTTGCACTTGGCCTGGGCCCGCCTCTTTGCTCTCGCCTTTCCCATCTGTAGAATGGGGCCGTTGCATTAAATGACTGATGGCACTCAAGAGTTTGGTACATGGTGATCATCAGTGTTGGTTTCCTTTCTTCATTTCCATGGATTTGAGTTTCAGTTTTAGTGATCGTGTTGCATATGTGGTTTTCACTGTGAGTCACCTTCAAATCCTTTTGGGAAGTAGGTGGAGTATAACTTATAAATAAAAATTCCTTTTTACTTCCTCAGCACTTAGCACAATGCATTGCTTTATAGTCTCAATCCTTGTTTGTTGACTGTGCCGGTAAACAGCTCGTTCCTTTCCCAACCTCCACCCACCACCCTGTCCCACCCCAGGCCTGACAGACCCTAAAAGCATCCTTCTTTCCTTTCTTCTCCCTCCTCTCTCTCCCTTGAAATTCTTTCCGTAGTAGCCTGTACTAGGTGGGCTCTTAGAGTGAGGAAAGCACCCACTAAACAGCAGATCTTTGAACTGGCTGATCTCCCCACAGCCCCCAGGGGTAGCCTGCGAGTTGTGCCCCTTCACTGAGGAAGCTGTGGCTCAGAGGGCATCAGGAATTTGCTCCAAAAATGACAGGACAAGGATGTGAACCCAAGCCTATCTGACCGTGACTTGGCGTGATGTGTTAAGCTTCCATGATTTGCAATTTCTAGAGAGTTACTTGGAAAAGCAATGCAAGGGAATGTCTTTCCATTGCTGAGGGAGATGCTTTTTGATGATTTGAGGGGTTTTCTTGGTGCTGCTCAAATCAAACCCTGTAAGAGAACATCTGTCCCTTTAGGTGTGTGCTTACCTGTCACTCTCACCTGAGCCATTCATCAAGTTGAAAGTTTGCACTGAAACCCCCTCCCTAAATGTTAGAGAGGAGTGAGGCCAGAGGTAAGGGGGGGCAGTAATGAGTCACTGAGACCGAGCTGGAGTTTAACATGGTGTGCCCATTAGGAGGGTAGAAACTGAACACCGTTCCTTGCTAGCCAGGTGTCAGAGTGCTTGTTATCGTTATCTGCCAGGCGTGGGGACGTGAAGATGGTATCAGAACGTCAGTGAGCGAGTGTGTGAGGTCCTGAGAACAAACAGCACCCGACATAAACATGGGCCCTCACAGAACCAAGTGCATCACGCGCTGGGCGCCTCCTGTGCTGCGTGCTGGGGAGATGGGCATGAATAAAACATCCTCCCACCGATTCAAGAGAAGACAAAGCAGAGATTGCCCCGTGATGGGAGAAAACCTGCAAGTAAAACAGAGAAGCATGTGCAAGTTTATTTATGTCCTATTACACAAGCGCCTCCGTTCTCCACCTCCACCCCACCCCCTCAATCTGTCACAGTCAGGGATCTGCAGATCTGAGCATTAAAATGAATTAAACAGATTCAATGGCAAGTCGGGAGTAGAAGGAGGGGAAAAGCAGAAGGTGGAAGAATGAGCTGGAGGGAGATGTCAAAAGGACAGCAGATATTGCAAGTCAGTACATGGACCCCCCCAGAGAAGGGACTCCGGATCAGGCAGGGATTTGGAATGTTCCATTGGAACACTCATATTATTCATGGTAGTGACAGAGGCTCACGTTTACTGAGTGTGTCTGTCCAAAGTCTGTTACATGTATTAGCACATTTTTCCTCTAGTTACCCTGTGAGGTAGCTTTTCTCACCACCCTTGTATTACTGATGAGAAAGTGGAGGCTCAGGGAGGGGCAATGACTTGACCCGGAGAACTAGCCCCTGAGCCTGCACGGTCCTGTGGGTTCTGTGGCCTCTGCACAGGTGCCCATGACTGCGAGACAGGCGAGGTTGGGGTGGTGGTGCAGCACTGCTACAGCCTCACTGGGGTTTGGCGTGACCGTGGGGTCTGCATCCTGCTCGCCATGACTGCCTCTGTGGCCGTGGACAAGCTCCTTGCCCTCTTTGTGTCCAGGTTCCTCTTATATGAAATGAAGATGATGATGACGATGGAGATGCTGACACACCTCATAGGGTGTTGTAAAGATTTAAAGCGGTTCTGCACGTAAAGATTTCAGCACAGTGGCTGGCCTGACGAGTGCTTTTGATCGTGGCAGGCATCTCCAAGATTAGGGTATGCTTCCTGGGAGAGCTCCCCGCCAGTCCCTCGCGGGACTCCCTGTGGACCCGGCATCGGCATCCGGCCTTCAGCGCGCACACACGCAGGGGCTGGAGGACATGGGGAGGACGCCTGCCCGAGACACACAGTGGTGACCGTGGAGAAGAGCCTGGCCCCAGACTGATGGCCGTGCTGGGAAATGAGGATGGCTGTACCTGAACCCCCTCGGACGTGGGACATGAGAGGCCTGTGCCTGGCCACGGGGCTGCTGAAGGACCTGGGCTGGTCTCCACCTCCCAGTGGGGCACAGTCTGGCTGGGGGCTCACAACTCTCCTATGTGAACCAGTTAGTGGACCAGGTGGCATCTTTCCAAGGACCCCACAGTCCTGGCCATCAGAGAGCAGATGTGGGCGGAACAGACGGGAAGAAGGCCCTGGGGCTGCAGGAGGCGCGCGCACGTGTGTGTGTGTGTGTGTGTGTGTGTGCGCGCGTGTGTGCCGGGTCTTTCCTCCCCACCTGCGGTTGGATCTCTCTCGTTGCCCGCCAGCAGCTCTGTGGCCACAGGTGAGGCCCAGCCAAGGCTGAGGTCCTCCTTCCCGGAGCTGCTCTAGGCTGGGCTGGCGGTGCGGTCTGGGCGTAGGGCTCGTTCTGCAGGGCGCCAAACAACGCGCCGCCAGAAGACTTCGAGATGTGTTGGTGCAGATGCTTCCGTCCCACCTGTCCCACCTGTCACAAGGGGAGGCCCGGCAACCATCTGTTAGAGTCTCTATTCCCACTCCTCCCCTTTCATTTTTAGCCATAGATTTTCACAGTTTGCATTACTTATTTAAATGTGTTCTTTAAAAAGACATGTATGTTGCTAAGTAAGGCAATAGCAGCTTTTGCCTATTGAAGCCTGTTCTTTCCATTCTCTGTAGCTGGCCGTGGCCCCGGGGGAGACCCTCCTGTACCAGCATGGGTCCCTTGACCAGGCTGGATTTAGGACTGTGTCTACCCTGGACTACCCACTCTGGCTAGATTTGGGGTTTAGGACTTAGGACATGAGGCTCAGTACTTGAGTGGGGAGTGGGGGGTGGAAAGCCAGATTTCAGCCTTGGGGCTTGGTGGTCGGTTCTCCTTGTCACCTACTGTGAAATTTAATGTGACACATATTTAAGACTAAGAATATGACCCTGGTTTCTTGATCTCTGCTATGGAGGATACGGATCCCCACTGTAACCCATGGAAGATACTGCAGGTTTAAACCTAATGCCTTTCAAGTCACGCTTTCCCGTCAGGCCACGGATTCAGTTGTTCAGCACCTACTATGCACCAGACACTGTGTGCCAGGTTCCAGCAACAGCTCTGGACGAGGGACAAAGTCCCCAGCCTCACAGAACTGACACTTTAGTGGGGAGAGACCTACGAGAAAGCCAGGGACCAATTGTGTTAAGTGCCATGAAAGGAACAATGGGGCACCCGTGATAAAGACAGAAGGGCCCTGGGGGAGCGACATGGAAGCTGGGACTTGGAGGGTGAGAGCCATTAACAACACTCCATGCAAAGGGAGAGCCTGTGCAGAGGCACAGAGGTGAGAAGAGTTTTACACATTTGAGGAGCAGTAATCTGGCCTGCCTGCCCTTGGAGCTCTTAAGAGAAGGAAGGACCAGACACTGTGCTTCGGCCCATCCACTCTGAGCTCCCCAGAGGGCTAGGCCTCCCTGCACACCCAGTAGTTCCAGGCCCTACCTGTGCCTGCACCTGCCCAGAGTCGCAGAGGGGTTCTGCAACCTCCTCCCCCGACACCACCACCCTGCTCTACCCCACTCCGCCAGAGTCTCAGAGCTCACCAGCCCTGCCGCCTTCCCAGCGTCTCTGCTGTAGCCACAAGGCACCATTCACTGCTCCCATCCGCGCCTTCAACCTTCAGCCTACTGTCAGGCTCGAGCTACTGCCTCTCCCCGCCTTCTTCCTGGTGACATCTGATGACTCTCCAAGGACTCTTCAAATGCCACTCTGCCTGCACCCCCATATGCTTTCCTTCCCCCTTTTCTGTAATGCTTATCCTACTGTTAGTATTTGAGTCTCTCTCCCCAGCTTCGCACAGGCAAGGTCTGAAGCACCTTTATATTTGCATTCCTAGTATCTGATGCAGAGTAGATTCTCACTAAGGTGTGTTGAATGAATCCCTCACGAGCCCCTGAGAATAATAATCTCCCTCATTTATACAGCATTTACCAAAGCTCTTTCAAAACTCTGCCCCATTTTCTGCCCACAACACTCTATACAAGTGGTGGTGACCCACTGCACAGGTAGGGATGTGGAGAAAGGTTATATGACTTACTCTCGATCACACACAAATTGGTGGCAGGGCTGGCACACCGGCCTAATGCCCTTACCCGTAATCCAGCCCACCTCACCAGCCTCAGGGCTCTCAGAACTGGAGCCCGAGAAACCCCAAGTTTCTCAGGAATAAGCCTTAAGGTGTAAGTTGAGTGTACACACCTGTTATGACCCAAACTTTCTAGACTTGCTTCTTATGTTATGAGGTAATCCAACCTTTCAGTCATCCATTCAAGAAGCGTTTATTGAGCACCTACTGTATACTGAGTTCTGTATTCTAGGAGACACCAAAGAATTACAAGTCTGTCCTTTGTAGCAGTCAGTTATTCAGGGGAAGGACCCAGAGAGACAAGACAAATGGAGAATGGGTGTCAGTGTAAGGTAGAATACAGCCAGGTAAGTGCAGAAGTCTGGCTGGTACAGGGTTATTCCAGAAAGGCCTGTGGGGAAGAATCCAGGCCCATGGGGGAAGATGAGTGAGAGCAGAGGGAAGGGAAGGCACAGTGGGAGTGGAGGCAGCCCAGGGGATTTGTGGGGATACCTGCCGGAGACTTGCTTCTGGGGACTTAAGATGGTTTTCCCGGTGTCTTGTCCATAAGTAAAGCGTTTCTCTTCTTCATTTGCCAGAAGCAGTTCTGAGGAAAACAAACCCAATCTCTGCACAGAATGGATGCCTCAGCCCAGGGGAGCCTATGAGGGCAGGATCTGTCTTTCCAACTCCACTTAGCTCAGCTCAGCCCAGTTTAACTTGCTCCTCACACTACCTGCCAGTCTTAGGTCAGCCGTCCCTATCTTCATCTGCCACAAACAGAGCTAGTGAAGTAGGTAAGACACACAAGCAGAGAAGTTTTCTGTTTCTTCTCTGCCCCAACCTCACTCACAACAAGCCCTTCCCCTGTACTCCACCTACCCTCATCCCAGTCTCTCCTACCAAGACCAAGGGCCCAGCTCCTTGAGTGAAGTGGCCCTGGGTGATGGTTGGCAGCCTCCAGCACTGATGGAAGAGCCTCTGGAGGCCACTGAGCTCAGCCTAGAGCGTGACTCCTCTTCTCCCCTCACAAACCGAGCCCACGGGGAAATGGGCAGGAGGAGAGCAGGGGTCATTGTAGGCCCATGACCCCACCTGACCTGGCCTTGAAGTTGTGCTAGAATCCCAGTGAGGCTCCAAAGTGTCCTAGATTGGCTTTAAAGGTTGCGAGGAGGTTCTTGAAAGACCCAGCACATGTGAGTTTCATGAGAAAGCAGGTCTAGTGAGGCCCTTCTCTATTCCCTCTTTCAGAGTCAGGCATCAGGGCTGGTTGGGAGCCAGGCAGGGCTGTACTGCTTTTCATCCTGTCGTGGGTGGCACTAATGCATCTCAGCAGCTCTGTAAACTCACAGACCTGTGGGTTGCTGTGGAGCAGATCACACACAGAGCATCTCTGGCTGAGCCCACTGGTCTCATCACATGTCCTTGAGCTGTTCATGGCTTGTGGAGGCCATCAAGTGAAAGTCATATAGTCCCGCATGGCTCCTCGTGGGTCAACACGGGAGCCAGTCACTGATGAAAACATCTATATATTCCAACAGATTTCCTGGGGAAAGTTTCCCCATCTCTTTTCATAACTTCTCTCAATATCTGACACCCCTTGTTCAGCTCTAACTTGAATCTAATCTCTTACTACAACACAAGTCAGTTCTTTTGGTCAGGTCCTCAGAGACAGAGCATTTAGTGAGAAAGTGCAGGCTCTGTGCCATTATACTGGGAGTGGGAGGGTGGGGGAAAAAGAGACAAGAGAGGAAATTCCTACAGCCATTTCAAAAAGTAACAAGCAGAATTGTGGTAGGTGCAGCAATAACCATGATAGCTATCATTTAGTGATCACCCTCTCCGTATTAGGCACTCTTTATTTATTTATTTGGTTACACTGGGTCTTAGTTGTGGCAGGTGGGTTCCTTAGTTGCAGCTTGCTGGCTCCTTAGTTGTGGCTCGCAGGCTCCTTAGTTGTGGCATGTGAACTCTTAGTTGCAGCATGCATGTGGGATCTAGTTCCCTGGCCAGGGATCCATCCCGGGCCCTCTGCATTGGGAGCGTGGAGTCTTAACCACTGCGCCACCAGGGAAGTCCCTAGGCATTCTTTATGGGTTTTATGAACATTTCATTTGACCATTTCTACCTTGAAAATAGAACAGCCACTTATTTTACTAGCAAAATGGGTTTGTTTGGGAATAGCAGAGGAATTGCAATGTTGGACACGCAAGCTGTGGCAAATCATGGGCAGGTCTGGAGAACAAAGGAGAGGAATGTAACTTCATAGAGAAAAAGGAGGAAGTTGGGAGGAGCTTCTTTGAATGAAAGTCCATCGGAGTAAAGTGAGGGTTCTGGGTGGTAAGTTGTGATACTTACTCATTGGCTGGGCTTTTGCTGGGTGAAGAGAAAACCTTCCTTCCTCTTACTGGGTTAGTAAGATAAGCATCTTCCTGCCCAGAATTGTAAAATAAAATGCAACGGGTGGTGTGTACATGAAAGCTCCCCCTTCAGGGCTTCTCAATGCCATTTAAAATGAGGCCTTCCTTTATTAATTTTCACAATCATCACGTGTAGGCCTATTGTCTATTCTACAAATGAAACTGGAGCTCAGGGATGAAGTTACTTGTTAATGTCATAGTAGTCGAGGGCAAAGTGCATATCTAAATAGAGGCTTACAATTTCAACCTTATAACATTCATCTATTCAAAAAACATTTGTGGAGTATCTGCTACATTCCAGGCACTGTAATAGGCACTGAGAACATGGACAAATATAAACACACAGACTCATTCATACAAACACACCCTGCCTCATTCATTTCAGAGACATTCACAGAATCACAGCTGCAGTGGAGACATAAGCAGCTATGTACAGATGGGTAGGAGAGGCCCATAGACACTGAGAGGCGTGCTCTTGGTCACTCAGGAAATCGAAAGGCAGAACCAGGTGTCCTGTCTCTTGACCTTTCCTTGCTGTTCCTCCCATCTTTGGAAGTAAACCTTCACTAGGCAGTCAAAAGAACCTCTTATTTTCTGGATTTCTTGCCCTGGAAGTCCTCCTCGCTGCTTTGGAAGGGTTTTCCCAGCCTTGGACCACTAGGTTCAAGTCCTGGGGACCCTGGTGTGTCAACCTCTGTTGTACAGAGCTGTCCAGGTGCCTGCTGCTTACAGAGGGCTATGTTTTTTGGCCTAGACCTTCCTTTTTTGGAAGGATGTAAATGCACGGCATTAATTTTTTTAATGCATGGTATTTATGAGGTTTTTTTTCCCCCCTGGGGCTGCACCGTGTTCTGAAATGTGAAAATGGCAAGCAGGATGGATACATTTTTAGATCAGTAAGTGCAACCAGATGTGTGGATGGGGCTGAAGAAACACAATAAGCCTTTGAGAGGGATGCAGAGCCCTTAGACACAGCCTAGGGAAATGAGTTCATAACTGGCAAAAACTCCACGAGTCTAGGTGTTCTCTGAATAAGAGTACCAGCTCCATGTACTGCCTGCCGGGCTGGGGCCCTGCACTGCATTCATTAACCCAGCTCTCATACCAGCAGATAGCAACCAGGCGCTGACACAATTCTCTCCCTCCAACAATCACACGCATGCAACTGAGGAGGAAGCTGAGGCTCAGTTTAGCTAAGTAACTTGGCCAGAGTCATACAGGTAGGAAGCAGACAGGGCTGAGATTCGGACTAGGATGGTTGGGCTCCAAAGGCCCTTTTCCTTCAGACCACCACGTTGTCACTCTAGAGCAGTTTCTTTCCCCCGGGAGCTGGCTGACCAGGGGCAGGAGACCTCTGGGGCTCCAGGATGCTTGGGAGGCTCTATCCCAGGTGATGGACAATGGAAAATGCCTCTTGGCGGTGTGGGAGCAGGTAGTGATGAAGTTGCAGGGGGATGAAGTAGTACTCATCCCTGAGGAATTCAAAACCAAAGGGGAGGCAAGACACAGATGTACCCATACATGATGAAGGACACATGTCAATATACGACAATGCTTATTTCTGGGGAAACAAACAGTGAGAGCTTAGATCTGAACTGTGACCTGGAGTAACCTGGAAAATGTTCAGGATGGAGGGATTCAAGCTGCACCTTGAAGGATGAGAGGAATTTGGAGAGGCAGAGTGTGTAAAGAGGGTAAAAATAGCAGGAACATAGAGGGAAATTCAAGAGGTGATGTTGGGGAGATGAAAAATAATATTTATTAAGCACCTATTGTATGCCATGAATCGTGCTGGGGGGCTTTTATATAGTATCTCATTGATTTAAATCAACTATACTTAGCTTTAATTTACATATAAAAATGTACACATTTTAAGTGCCCAGCACTGTCCCAATCACCCATGCAATAATAACATAGCAGTCTAGTGTCCGTGAAATTGGACTTCCAGAAAGATGGAAGAGAGGAGGAAACAGAAAAAATGTTTGAAGAAATTATGGCCAAAATTTTTTGCCAAATTTAACGAGAACTATAAATCTACAGGTCAAAATGTCTTACACCATGACACAACATGATCATGTTTCTGAAAAACAGTGACAAAGAGAATATTTCTAAAGTGTCCAGAGAAAAAGATACATTTTGTACAGATGAACAAAGATAAAACTTATCACAGATTTATTATAAAAAACAGTGCAACCCAGAAGACAGCGGAATGCATCTTAAAGTGTTGAAAGAAAGAAAAAAAAAAAAAAGTCAGCCCAGAATTTTAAATCTAGCAAAAAAGTAACTTAAAAATGAAGGTGAAATGATGACTTTTTCAGACAGACAAAAGATGAGAGCATTTACAGGCTTGAGCTTAAAAAATATTAAAGTTCTTCGGGCAGTAGGAAAATGATGCCTAATGGAAACTTGGATCCACACAAAGGCCTGGAGAGATTGGGAAATGGTAAATAATGTAGGTAAAAATAAAAGACCTTTTTTTTCCCCCTTACAAAAAAAATTTTAAAAGAATAATGATTTAAATCAAAAGAATGTATTGTGGTGTTAATAGCGTATACAATAGTGAAATATATAACAGCACTAGCACAAAGTACAGAATGGAAACATGGGAGCACACTGTTGGAAAGGTTTTATATTATGTATGAAGCATATTATAGTATTTGAAGGTACACTGTGGTACGTTAACTATGCATATTTTATTTAGTTATTTATTATATTGGGCAACTTTTTTCCTTTTGGTTGTGCAGTGCAGCATGTGGGGTCTTAGTTCCCCCAAACAGGGATCAAACTGGTGCCCCCTGCAGTAGAAGCGCAGAGTCTGGACCGCCAGGGAAGTCCCTATGCATGTTTTAAATCCTAGAGCAACTACTAAAAAATAAGACAAGGTGATATAGTTAGCCGATAGCGGAGATAAAATGGAATACTAAAAAAATGCACAATTAATGTAAAAGAAGACAAAAAGAATAAAAAAAGAACAGGGGCAAGTAGAAAATAAGTAGCAAGATGGTAGATATGAACCTGACTCTATCAATAATTACATTAAGTGTAAAAGATCTGAACCCCTTCCCTTGATGAGCAGATGTGTTTCAGAAATAGACCTCTCCACTCTCCTTGAACTGGCTCAGGGAAGAGGGGTTTACTGCAAGGATCTGTGAGGAAGGGATGGTGACCCCTAGAACGGGAGCCTTGACTCAGCTAGCTCTCAAGGGAGCTGGGACTGAGATGGGAAAGCCATCCCAAGCTAAGGCCACATTCCCCATCTTTCCAGGAACCCATGGCCTCTAGTTGTTGCTATTGTCAGGGTCTCCTCGGTGCCCTCATCACGTGTGTGACCATAATGACAATCACCTGCTTCTCTCCCCTTTCTGTACCACAACCTTCTGGTTTGGTTTCCATTTCCAAAATGTCAGCAGCCTCTCAGTCTCCCCTACGTATGGCCTGAAGGAGGAATCTTAGTGGCTCAGATCATCTTTTTCACCAGGCCACAACTCAGCAGGCTGGAGAGAGGTACCCTAGGTCAGAGGTCCACCTGGTCTAGGCAGTTGTACCTGAGATGGGCAGAGCGTCAGCTTCTCATGGGGGCGAGGCTGTGAAGGATGAAACAAGATTGGCCAGCTGACATCTTTTTCCTTAGTGGAAGAAAGGAGGAGACAAAAGCCATTCTTTTGCGTTCAGAGATGGGCTTCTTACAATACTCTCCAAAGAGAAGAAAAATGTCATCTCTAAAATCCAGGTTAATTTCATGGCAATTGGAATGTTAGAGAATTCACAGAGAAAATGTTTCCGTGAGGCAACAGCTAGACTCAGAACTTGAAGCTTTGAAAAGGAGCTAAGAGAACATTAATTCTCATTGTCACCTTTGCCATCTTGGAGAACTAGGCCTAACGGTGTAACATTCATCATTGATTCCCTTATTAAAGATCTTCCTTTTTGTCTGATTCCAGCAGAGGAGTCTCATAATTTGCTTTGTTAAATCCTCACTTTCCTGGGAGGAAACTCAGAAGGTTAGAGTGAAATGCTGGTCAAGACAGGCTGTAATTCCCGGAAGGTGGTGGGCACGAGAAAGAGGCAGGAGTTCGAGCAGACAGGGCATTGGGGGACTTCCCTGAAGGAACAGCAAGCATTTTCAACATCCTACACATATATTTGGAAGCTGCTGCAGGCCATAAAAATACAGAACCTACAAAGAGTTGGCCACTTGTCTGTGCTTTGGGAGGTTCAGATGGACCTGAGACCGGTCACACTTGATCCTGAGCTGGGCCCCAAGTCACCAGGTTGCCCGCCCTTGGCAAGGCCAGACACTGGCCAAGTGCTAATGTTCTGTCCAAATGCTGCCATCTCCAGACCCACTTGTGGGAACTAGGCTTGGAAATCTTCTTGGTAAAGAGAGCTCTCTTTTAGAAAGTCCAGCTAGCTGCAGTGGGGGCCTGAGAGGACAGGTGTCGTGGAATCAGGGTGAACAACACTGCCTGAGCCTCAGACGTCTGCATCCAGGCGCTGGTTCTCTGCCCCCAGGGCGCCAGCCCTGCCCACTATTGTCATAGTGCTGACTGGCCCCCGTGGAGGGGCCGCACTCCCCACTCTGTCTTGCTGCAGGAGTGAAGCCACACGCCAGGCTCTGGGAGCCCCCTCTCACCTTTGTTGGTGTTGCCACTTATAGCCGGGTCACCTTGGGCACATTAGCCAGCGTCTCAGAAATGGAAATACTAGCCCCTGCCTTTCTGACTGCAAAGGGCTATTTTATCAGCACAAAATGAAAGAGCTACGTAAATGGCCAGGCACCGAAAAATGTAATGATGGCATTTGTTGAAATGACATTTAACCTGGAGGACATAATTTTACTACCCACAAAAGTCTAGTCTCCTCTAAGGAGTAAGGACAATGGAAATTCCAGAGGAAAAGTGTAAAACAAGAAATAACTGGGCCAACAGCAAGCCAGAAAATGGCATTTCCAATTCCAGCCCTTAAAAGCCTTGACTGAGCTGAGAGGGTGACTGTGGCCTCTCTGGCATCTGCTCCGAGGCCCGTTGGCACAGTCCCCTTTACTGGCAGAGGCAGGGTCTCACCCCCGATTCCCTCCCCACCACCCTGAAGGCTCCCTCAGCCCCCCGCCCTCCCACTTCATCCCACACATCCTCCAGACTAGGCTCATGCCAGGCCCCCTGCCTGAAATGCCGTCCTCTGACCTCACAGCCCCATCCTGTCCCTCCTTGAGCACCCCCCCGCCAAGGGTCTCCCAACTAGTCCGGGCAGAGGGGTCCACTGGCTCAGACACCTGGTGCCTTTGGACAGGATTGCTATCTGTCCCAGTGTGGGTGCCCCCCAAAGCAGGCTCTAGACAAGGATTTGGGTACAAGTCGTTTATTTGGGAGATGATTCCAAG
>NW_020174013.1:9959742-9991736 GCF_003031525.2 Neophocaena asiaeorientalis asiaeorientalis | reverse complement strand
TTAAGTCACTGAGCTCTGGGCCCGAGCTCGGGCAACTGAGAGGCAATGCTGCCGAGGACCCACAGAGGGTGAGTGTACAACTCACCTCGGAGTCACCCCACTGAGGATGAGGAGGCTGGAACAGCGAGGAAGCTGGGGTATCTCCACCCACTCTGGTCCTTTGTGGTTTTTGTTTTGTTTTTTTGGTTCTGAATTCTTTTTCAGGTAGACTGCCTATTTCCTCTTCATTTGTTAGGTCTGGTGGGTTTTTATCTTGCTCCTTCATCTGCTGTGTGTTTTTCTGTCTTCTCATTTTGCTTAACTTACTGCACTTAGGGTCTCCTTTTTGCAGCCTACAGGTTCATAGTTCCCGTTGTTTTTGGTGTCTGTCCCCAGTGGCTGAAGTTGGTTCAGTGGGTTGTGTAGGCTTCCTGGTGGAGGGGACTAATGCCTGTGTTCTGGTGGATGAGACTGGATCTTGTCTTTCTGTTGGGCAGGTCCATGTCTGGTGGTGTGTTTTGGAGTGTCTGTGGCCTTATTATGATTTTAGGCAGCCTCTCTGCTAATGGGTGGGGTTGTGTTCCTGTCTTGCTAGTTGTTTGGCATAGGGTGTCCAGCACTGTAGCTTGCTGGTCGTTGAGTGAAGCTGGGTGCTGGTGTTGAGATGGAGATCTCTGGAGATTTTTGTTGTTTGATATTACGTGGAGCTGGGAGGTCTCTTGTGGACCAGTGTCCTGAAGTTGGCTCTCCCACGTCAGAGGCACAGCACTGACTCCTGGCTGCGGCACCAAGAGCCTTTCATCCACACGGCTGTTTTTACTGTTTGCCAGCCCAGGGAGAAGGGGCTGCGAGCCTGCAAGTTGTATGAGGAGATGGGGCTGTGGTTGTCAGTGGCTGGACTCCAGGAAAGTGTGGCTGTGCTCTCAGTGATTTCCTCAACGATCACTATCTGTGGTGGGCCTGGGGGACCTGCTAGTGTTGGGGGGTCTCCTGCAGAGGCGGGGTGTGGCTTGGTTTCACCATGGGGACAAGGACACTGGCAGCAGAAGTTCTGGGAAGTACCGTCCTTTGTGGTTTGAGGGGTGGCCCTGAAAAGAACTAACTCCTCCAAACCTTCAGTCTAACCTGCCCACAGGCAAAGCATGCTTGGGCCCAGACAAAGCCCTTGGGCAGAGTCTCAGGTGCTCAAGGCAGGAAGTCATCTGCACATACTGTCCTCTGAGCCCGCAGAGGACTTCCTAGTGGGCCAATGCGGGGGCACAGTGCCACTGTGACCAAGGCCCCCAGGCAGGCTCTCACAGCGGGCACTGATGTCATCGCTGGTGACCTGAAAGCTGGCTCTGCCCCCAGAGCCAACCCTGAACGGCTACCCCTACCTCTAAGCCTCGCTCTCCGCTTCAATCGAAATGGAGGTACTGATAGTCCCGCTCAGGAACGTTGTGAGTCCTGAAGGAGGAAATGGATGAGAACACTGGAGAGGGCTCTAGAAAAGTAAATGATCGTGGAGAATAAGCAAGTTCCCAACACCTGAAATAAACAGCAGGACGTCTGCCACCCTCCAAGCTGTACTCCTCCCCTCAGCTCTGAACTCCACTGCCCAAACCAGACCAATATTCTGAAATGGCATTGCTGTGTGGTTTTTGAGATAAATGCCACGTGCCAAAATGTATATCGTTCATTTACCACGTGATGCAGTTACTGTTACACTCGTGACCAACCATTATGGAAGTTTCAATATTAACAAGAACTGGTGTGGCTACACCTGCATATCCCTGCTGATTATCCCCGCCAGCATCTTACATGCCTGATTCCAAATGTTTTTCTGGTCTCCAGCTCCTCCTGTTCCTTCTCTTTTCCCCCTTACTAGCACATCCTGCACCCTCCCAATAAGGAGACTTTCCTAAGATGTAGTTTCACCCTAGCATTTGCCTGCTGGAACATCAAGAGAGTTTTCTTCTTTCTTTTCTTACTGTACTAGACACCAAATGAGCTGCCATCCTGCTCACTTTGTAGAAACGGCCTCCTACCAACTCATTTGGTAAAATCAATTGGTACTGGTAGCTCTTTTATGCAATAATGCATGGTTATGGTTAATTATTTCAGGAGTGGGCCAATTGGCTAGAAATTTAGAATATGGATTTAGCAAGAGAGAAGTCAGACTGTTTCTAAGTAGTTGGATGTGTAACATAAACTCAAGAGCTGGAGAGCAGCCAGAGGCCCGTGTTTCCCATCTGCTCCCCATTGTAAATTGGGGCATTAGACCACCAAGGCAGAACCTGCAGAGGGGGTGCACCAAATGTGCTCCACCAGCATAGCCTCCTCTTTTCTTTTATTCCCCCCAGCAATGTTTTGTAGTTTTTAATTTTCCTTGAACATTTTTTGTTAGATTTATTCCTAGGTACTTGATGTTTTTTATCATGTTGTAAATGGTACAATATTGTAAATGGTATTTATCAGTAGTTTTAACAAAATGACATGGATTGTATGGAAACCTGGCAATCCTGTCTCTGACTTTTGCGCTAGCAGAGGGGTTTGGGCCAAAAGATAGGAAGCAGGTTCTAATGCTGCCTAGTCACTCCTTTTGCTTCATTCCTTTCTGATGATTTGAATTTCACTCTGATATCATTTCCTTTTGCCTGAAAAACTTCCATTAGCATTTCTTTGTGAAGGTCTGATGGTGTCAAATTCTCTTAGTTTTCTTTTATCTGAAAATGTCCTTATTTTACCTTCATTCTTAAAGGATTTTTTTTTTTTGCTAGATATAGAATTCGGGGCTGACAGATTTCCTTTCAGCACTTTGGAAATATTGTTCCACTCTCTCCTGGCCTTCATAATTTCCGATAAGAAGTCAGCCATTTATTGAATTGTTTTTCCTTGAACACAATATGCTAGTCTTTTCTTGCTACCTCAGCAACGTTTGCCCTTTGTATTCAACTTTCAATATTTTGACTATAACGTGCTTTAGCACAGCCTGCTTGGTGTTCTTTGAATACTTTGAATCTATAGCTTTATGTTTTAAACAAATAGAGGAAATTTCCAGTCATTATTTCTTCAAGTATTTTTTTCCTGCCCTATTTTTTTTTCTCCCCTTCTGGAATTTCAATTACACACATTTTCGACTAATATTATCTAAGAGATGCCTGAGGCTTTTATTTATTTATTTATTTTCAGTCTTTTTAAAAAAAAACACAAAAAATTCTGTCCTCCATATTGGATAGTTTCTATTGCTCTATCTTCAAGTTCACTTACTTTTTCCTCTGTTATCTCCATTCTGCTTTTAAATTTATCCAGTAGATTTTCTAAAAATTCAGCCATTATATATTTTATATATATTATATATTTACATATAATTTTTTAAGAATATCATTTTTTCTATTTTTCTGCTGAAATTTTCTGTCCTCGTTGTGAGCATATTTTCTTTTACTTCATTGAGGATAGTTATGATAGCTGCTTTAAAATTTTTAGCTAATTCCACATCCCATTCACCTCAGGTTCTTTCCTCAGTTGATATTCTTTTCTCTTGAGAATGTGTTCCATTTTTTTGTATCTTTTTATTTCGAGTAATTTTGGACTGTATCCCAGGCATTATGAACATTAATTTATGGAGACTCTGGATTATGGATTATGTTATTTTACCCTGATAAGCACTCTTTCTTTTCTTTTCGTTTCTTAAAAGATCTTTCTTTCTTTCTTTCTTTTTTCTTTTCTTTTTAAAGCAGACAGTTATCTTTGTTGGACTCAAACTGCAGCAAATCCTTTTTTTGCCCACTACCTCCAATCTCAATTCAGATCTTTTGTCCTCAACAGAGCTGCTTTGAGTTTGTTCTGCATAAGTGTGATTCAGGGGTCAGTAGAGATGTGGGCAGGCAGAATTTGGGGATCCCTTCTTCAGCTCTCTCTCTTCTGGGAGTCCCTTCCAGCATCTGTGGTTCCCCCATGTTTAGTCTTCTGGTTCCCCAGAAAGACAGCAGTTGTTCCACCAGCACTCCCACTGTCCCATGTGCCACACTGACTGTCTGGCTCTAGACTAAAAGCTGTGGAAATGGCAACTCATTCCATACAACTCCCCTCCTCCAAGCATGGAGTCCTCACCAGAATCTGCCTGCTTTTGTTCACTCACCAGTGCTTTCACATAGCTGTGTTCTAATTTAGTTATCATCTGCACTCTGTTCAGAGTTTATAGTTATTATCTTCAGGAGGGCTGGCCTGTAGGATCTTTCTCAGGCAACACCAGAAGTGAAAGTTCTTGAGTTAAAATTTACCCTCACTAATCTCTAGCTTTGTGACCTCAGACTAGCTGATTAACTTCTGCAAGCCTCAGTGTACACATCTGTAAACTGGGATAATAAGAGCACTTACCATACAGGGTAGTTTATGAGGATTAAAAGGGATAACAGGCATATCTGGTGCAGAGCAATAAAGGGAGCTATTTTTGGACTCTCCATGCTGCCACATGGTGGCAATTCACCCTTGGCAATGTTAACATCTTCCTGTCTAATTAGATGCTCATCTATTGAGCCGCTGCTGTGTGCCCAGCATAAGAGGAAGATGATAGGAAAGACCTTGTTCTCAAGGAGCTCAAATCCTAGTTGAAACTTATGGAGCAGAGAGCAGCACAGGGTCTTAGGAAACACAAATACTAAGTACTGAGGAGAGGAGGAGGCAGGGACTCACACCTGAGCACATAACGCTCCCTCAAGAGGTGCACAAGCTCTCTCTTCTGCTTCAGCAGGCAATTTTACCACAGTGTTTTAAATAACAGGCTAGTGGCATGGATTTAACAATTTTCATAGTTCAGCAGCAAATATGTTTGTGCTGGGTGAGCTTCTCAGACACATTTTCCCACACCTTCTCTGTTTCCTAGTCCTAGTGAAAGGGCCGCCTTGGAACCTCCCTGCAGCCCCACTTGATAAGAGCCAAACATCAATCACATCCATGAAACCTGTAGATGAGGGAGACTCTACCAACTTCAGCTTCACACCAGCACTCAACCCCAGTTTCCCAAGGCTTACTATACCTTTTTGCTTCAGTTTACTAAACTAATACTAATACCCTCAGAGCCCAGGAAAAGGGTTAAAGTAATGCCTTTCTTACCCTCTAGGAGCCATATTTAGCCAGGTGTATGAGCAGGTAGCCCCCTGCCTTAGTTCACTCAGGCTGCTCTAACAAGGTGCCTGAGACTGGGTAGCTTAAAAACAGAAGAAATGCATTGCTCACTATTCTGGAGGCTGGAAGTCTGAGACCAGGGTGCCACCCTGGTCAGGTAAGGGCCCTCTTTTGGGTTGCAGACTTATCGTTGTATCCTCACCTGGTGGAAGGTGCCAGGGCTCTCTCTGGAGTCTCTTTTATGAGAGGATTCCGCTCTCATCACTTAAGCACATCGTAAAGGCCCCACCTCCTGATACCATCAACTTGCGGGTTAGATCTCAACGTAGGAATTTGCCAGGGGAGGGTGGGGGGGACACAAAACATTTCGACTGCAGTAACCCCCATATGCCATGACTTGAGGGCATTGAGAGGCCTACTTCTCCCTCCGCCATATCTCTTCCCGCTAGCCTGAAATTGAGGTACCACTGGGTTAGAAAAGAAAGGCATAGCGTTGCCTATCGATGGGGGCCCTAGTCATTAATTCAGTGAAGTTTTAGTACTTGCTTATTAGATGCTGGGCATTGGAGTTGGCATATGATTTGTCCAAAAGTCACTGTCTAGACTTATCCCATTCGTTGGAGATGCTTTGGCCAGAAGGAAAGAATTTATGTAAGCAAACAAAACAAGACAAAAACAGTTCTCTCAGCAGAGCTGGGCGGGGGCTGTGGTGGCCGGAGGCCGTTAATTCAGTTTTCTACGTGCAGCAGTGACTGCGGCCCACCGTGTATCAGGCACTGTGACAGCGCTGGTGATGCAAAGGTGAACCAGATCCTGCCCTTGCTCCTCAGGCATTCACATTCAAGTGAGGTGTCTGGTGTGAAAAATTAATGGTCTCTAACGCAAAACACCTGGTTGTAATGGCGTTATGAACAGAGTAGAAAGGAAATCCAGAGCAGGTGGGAAGAGTCAGAGGGAAAAACAGAGGGAGGTAACGGGGCAGGGGGTTAAGCAGGGCTTTGGCAGGCAAATGGGGTTGGGTGGACAGAGGGAAGGGCGGTGTGAGGACAAAGAGGAACAGCGGGCACAAAGGCAGAGCTGAGAGAGTGAGTGATGTGTTCATGTCTCGAGGGCTCCAGAGCAGCTAGAGATAGAGTGCATAGGTGGGAGAGAGGCTCGGGGGCAGTTAGAAAGGTGGCCAGTGGTCAGACCACAGAGGTCCTGTATGCCAACCTGTGGGATCCGGATTGCATTCTGTGGCCCTGGGGAGTCAGTGGAGCAGCGACTCTAGAAGATATCCAGGAGCTGTGGTGAGAGCGGCAGGACGGTGAGAGGCAGGCCTGAGGCACCAGGCAGGGCGCAGAGAGGAGACGTGGGAAGAGCGCTGAAGATGCTCTGCTGGGCTTCCAGTCCAGCCCAGGGCTGCCTCCCACCTGGGCTTCACAAACGAACACCTATTTCTCATGACGAATTTTAGGGGTGTCACATTTGCTTGTCGTTGTTTTATATAAAAGGCCTTGCCTAAAATAAACATTTAAAATCATAGTTTAATCTACTTCTCAGGACTCAAAATAACCGATGTGTCAACATAACACAGAACTTGGGACCTGGGATGTTAGGAAAAGAACAACCTTAGGGATCCTCTAGTCCAACTCCTTTGTTGGAAGGTCTTGCAGAAAAGGCTTGACCTTGCTTGCTTGAGTTTCCTGCAGACAGATCCAGTTCAATCAGACCCTGGTCCTCTGCACTGCACACGAGTGTAAAGGACGGAGTGCGCTGCTAAATAGAGGTGTCAAAACTAAGGCTTACACCAGGCACTGCTGAGAAAGTGACTTTCAATCTTCCGGATACATTTTTGAAGTTACAACTGGAATATTTTCCATTCTTACCAAGAATTACTCTTACTTATGATTAATATTACTGAGGCCAAAACAGTAACGCTAGGTGCAGGGATCTGAAGCTGAGTATAACTGCTGGACGTTCTGTTCTAAATAAACATTATCTCTTGAGAATTCCCTGGTGGTCCAGTGGTTAGGACTCCGTGCTTTCACTGCCAAGGGTGCAGGTTCGATCCTTGGTCAGGGAACTAAGATCCCACGAGGCGAGAAGCGTGGCCAAACATAAAAAGTAAAATAAAAAATAAACATTATCCCATCCCCCAGTCAAGTTTTGAGAGCCTGGTACCAACATTCATAGCTGTGTCATATGTAAGTTACAGCTATTGCCTACAATTACCAGTAAACTAGTTGATTGTATATGTTTATATCTGACCCTACTGTTCTGAACAAATGGTGCATATTTAGGATCTTAGTATCTCCAAAATGGTCAAAAATTACATAGGGATTTGTGGGAAAAATAAATAATTTTGCCATTATAAAAATTTTTTGGCAACAAAGGTTTTCATTAGGGGGAAATAACAGCTATATTTAGAATATAGGTTGAAAACACAATTTGGTGATAATCTGTAGGCAGTGTACTTTTGAATGGAGAAAGTAATTAATAAATATTATACGTATACATAGGCATATGTACATATACATAAATGTGTACACGTATACATACACATGAATATATATATATATATTCTGCTCTGGGTGAGAGAATGTCACAGGTTAGATTCTCTACAATCAGATACTGGGGCAGAATTTGGAGTGCAAGATATTCTTAGGGATCCCACCTGTGAGAAGAAGCAGAAAGAAGCATGGGTCAGAAGAAGAAGCTGAATTGCATCAAGGCCTCAGCCAATCCAGCAGGGAGCTTTGGAGCAAATACCATTCTGCAGAGTCGTCTAGGATGGCTATGCCTTTACATCCCTGTTAATGTATGCAAACTGCCCTGGGAAGGGTATGACTTTGAGCATGGTAGCTTTTTGCAGCGAAGTGGCTCTTTGTGGCTGAGGCTGAACCTGAAGGAGCTGACAGTTGGAGGCTGACTGCCAGTGCTTCCTGTAGATGGGTAGCAGGTCCCTTCTGGGATGGAGATCTAAGCAGTGCATCTGGTCTACCACGGACAATGGTGTCCTGATGCTCTCGGGTCATTTTATTTTGAAAACCTCTTTTGGCTATGACTCACTCTGGAGTTGCCTCCTCCCCCATGTCCCTTGGTTTACTTTCTCTCCTCCTGGCTCAACTAAAGGCAATTGGAGGGTAGGAGGGAGAAGAAGAAAGAACTATTCCAGTCCTTTCCCTTCACCTCTCCAGCTCTGGATGTGGCTGTGTGCAAATATTTACAGTCCCAATGACCTCCAATCGCTCAGGCTTGGCTCCAGCTTCCAGCTTCAGTTCCTTAGTCCAAACCATGAATCCCCTGGAATGGGCCTCCACCCTGTCTCTATCCATCACCTTCTCTGTGAGACCCCCGAATTTCTATTCTTATTGCTCATAACCTACATCTGAGGCAACATTTAACTATACATCCTTTGTTTCATGCAGTAAGTATTTGTAAAAATTAATCGAGAAGGAGTATGTACCTGTTTTATTCCCTGAAGTGCCTAGTTAGTGTTGGGTGTATGGTACTCATGTATTTTGTATTGAATTGAAGGAAATTTCTTTCAGAAGGAATGTTCAAAATATAAAGTGATTAAATTCCAACCATATACAAACACTTCTAGCTGCTTCAGTTTCCCATTTGAAGGAAAATTAGTGATTATGAAGGGATCTGGAGGATTAGCATGTGGAAATTTAAATTCATAAATTTATCAAATAGCTATTTCTAGCTTCTTTACCAGAACTGACTAGGCTTCCAGATTCATACTGCAAAGGTGGAAGGAGTTGCTGGATCTAAGTTTGAATCCGTGGCTCTTGGACTGTTAACCTTGGGAACCACTGATTATTTCATTCAAGGCATCAGTAAATCCTAAAATCTAATTTAGGCTTTTTAAGGTGCATCAAATAAAGAAAAAGTAGCATACCGCACCCCCTTGGCATATTTAAGATAATTTAAATGCATTAAAAACTGATGGCTCCCTAGAGTGTAGTCTGGGGGGTTCTGAGGGCTCTGAGATCTTCCAGGAGGTCTGTGAGGTCAAAAGTAATTTATAATAATGCTAAGACATTATTTGCTTTTTTCACTTTCATTCTCTCACAGGTATATAGTGGAGTTTTCCAGAGGCCACATGGTGTATGATGACATCATTGTTCTGGCAAATAATGGAAGATGTGCTTTGTGTATTCTAGAATTTTCTAAGGTGTTAGGTTTAGCGTATAAATCTGTGCATTTTCAGAGATTAGCTCAGTTTGTTCATAATACTTGGACAATGTTCTTACTATCTTTCCTTACACCTGCTATAATTTGTATAACTTATTGTCCAATGTATTGTTTTGAAATCCTGAAGTTTTCCTTGCATACATTTGGAAGCTCAACAAG
The DNA here is from genome assembly GCF_003031525.2 of Neophocaena asiaeorientalis asiaeorientalis. NCBI lineage: Eukaryota > Metazoa > Chordata > Mammalia > Artiodactyla > Phocoenidae > Neophocaena > Neophocaena asiaeorientalis. Next base: position 9,982,307 of record NW_020174013.1, on the reverse strand, counting down.
AAATAAGTATACTTTGTTGGTGTTGCAATAATATTTAAAATTTTTTCAAAAACTTTTCAAATTAAGAAATTTAAGTCTCATATGGTTTCTTTAGAATTCATTATTTTATTCTAAATAAAAAGAAATAGGGAATTCCATGGTGGTCCCATGGTTAGGACTTGGCGCTTTCACTGCCATGGCCCGCGTTCAGTCCCTGGTCGAGGAGCTAAGATCCCGTAAGCCATGTAGCATGGCAATCAGTTAGTCAATCAATCAATAGAAATATCTATAGGACACTTTTATTATCTTTAAGGGTGGATTGTTGGCTTAAAAACAAGAGATAAGACTCACTTTCTGGAGTTATTTTATTCTTTACTGCTATGCACTGGCAAAACGTAAAGAGCCAGCTCCACCTAAGAAAGTCCTTGATGAAGCAGTAGAAAGGATGTTTTATTCAATTTCAGCTCTTGAGTACACATCTTTTTAATATTATGTATGACAAAATAGGAAGTGCACAAAAGCATTCTGCTGTGTCTCGAAGTAAATTGTTTCCATGAAAAGCACTTGTGTGACTGAATTTCAAGCTGAACTAGCCACTTTTTAATGGAACACCATTTTTACTTGAAAGAATGACTGACAAGCTGTGGTTATTCAGACTTTATCTTTTTTTTTTTAATATTTATTTATTTATGGCTGTGTTGGGTCTTTGTTGCTGTGCACAGGCTTTCTCTAGTTGCAGCGAGTGGGGGCTACTCTTTGTTGCGATGCATGGGCTTCTCATTGCTGTGGCTTCTCTTGTTGCGGAGCACGGGCTGTAGGCACACGGGCTTCAGTAGTTGTGGCATGCGGGCTCAGTAGTTGTGGCTGGCAGGCTCTAGAGCGCAGGCTCAGTAGTTGTGGTACACGGGCTTAGTTGCTCCGCGGCATGTGGGATCTTCCCAGACCAGGGCCTGAACCCGTGTTCTCTGCATTGGCAGGCGGATTCTTAACCACTGTGCCACCAGGGAAGCCCCAGACTTTATCTTTTAAACGTTTTCTTGAAAATGTCACTTCAAGGTAAATAATTGAAAGTATTTGTTGCTAATGATAAAATTTGAGCTTTCAATCAAAAATTAGAATTTTGGAGAACTTGTATCAAATATTATGAGTTGCCCGATACTTACAGATGAGATTGGGGTGCTATTATCAAATGTGATTTTTTGGATATTATATATTAAAGTGAGTAAATGTTTGGAAGAACTGCATAAATCAGTGAACTAATATTTTTAAAATAACGAATGCATGATGCTACAAAACTCATTCAGAGTGCAAGATAGACCATTGGACCATTGGTTTTGTTTTGTTTTGTTTCTTGGCTGCATTGGGACTTCGTTGCTGTGCACGGGCTTTCTCTAGTTGCGGCGAGCAGGGGCTACTCTTCCCTGTGGTGTGTAGGCTTATCACCACAGTGGCTTCTCTTGTTGTGGAGCATGAGCTCTAGGAGCGTGGGCTTCAGTAGTTGTGGCACATGGGCTCAGTAGTTGTGGCTCACGGGCTCTAGAGTGCAGGCTCAGTAGTTGTGGTGCATGGGCTTAGTTGCTCCGCGGCATGTGGGATCCTCCCAGACCAGGGATCAAACCCATGTCCCCTGCATTGGCAGGCGGATTCTTAACCACTGCGCCACCAGGGAAGTCCAGACCATTGGGTTTTAATGTAATAAATTTAAAAAGTTCATTGATACAGTTTCAGACTCTGCTTTGTAACCAGCCTTTAAGAAACTATGATCTGCTGAGTTTCGCTCTAGTATTATTGAAGAATAGCCACAATTATTTTAGAAGGCTATTAAAATACTCCTTTCCTATTTCAACTACATATCTTCATATTCTTTAACCAGAGCAACAGATTGAATGCAGAGGCAGATAAGAATATTTTCTATTAAGCCAGATATTAAACAGACTTTCAAAACTTAAAATTATACTGCTCTTCTTACTAAATTTCTTCAAAATATGTTATTTTTCAAAAAATGTTAATGTATGATGGATTTTTAAAAGGAAATAAATACATATTTTAATTTCTGTTTTAATTTCTAAAATGGTAAATATTGATAGATAAATCAACAAATAAAAGTTTTGAGGAGCCATCAATAGTTTTATAGAGTGTAATGGAGTCTTGAGACCAAAAAGTTTGAGAACTGCTGCCCTAAACTGATGGGAACCTAGGATTATCAGGGCAGTGGGCTCAAGTGACATGAGGTGTGCATCAGTTAGAGGAAGGAAGTGGTTCTAATTCCAGAAAGAGACAAAAGAACATAGACACAAGTAAAAGGCCACACAACTGACACTCCTGAGGGTCTGGTAGGGACCAGAACAGACCTATTGTGAGGGTGGGGGCCATATCATTTCTTGAAGGAGTCATTTATTGGACAGAGAGACTCCTGGTAGGCATGGAGATATTCTTTTTCCAAGATGTGAGTTTGGGAGATCCAGACAGTTACTTTTTTTTTTAACATCTTTATTGGAGTATAATTGCTTTACATTGTTGTATTAGTTTCTGCTGTATAACACAGTGAATCAGCTATATGTATACTTATATCCCCATAATGTCCCGTCGTCCTCTTGCATCTCCCTCCCACCCTCCCTGTCCCACCCGTCTAGGTGGTCACAGAGCACCGAGCTGATCTCCCTGTGCTATGCGGCTGCTTCCCACTAGCTATCTGTTTTACATTTGGTAGTGTCTATATGTCCATGCCACTCTCTCACTTTGTCCCAGCTTACCCTTCCCCCTCCCCGTGTCCTCAAGTCCATTCTCTATGTCTGCATCTTTTATTCCTGCCAGACAGTTACTATTTTAAAACACTTAATATATTTAACCAAAACTTTCAAATTAAATATATTTTGGGTCATTCAATATTATCCTCTCATTTAATAACATAATAAAATAATCATAGGATCAAATAATATCAAGTTTTTAACCTGAAGGTACTAGAATCACCCAAAGAGATTGGAACTATTCCCTCCTCAAAATGTTTCTGGTATTATTAGCTTTCTTGAACTCAAAGAAGAATCAAATGACTTAAGGTAGAACTGGGCTTCAGTTGAATGATATGGTCAAAGTGGTTTGTTTCAGGATACCCTTCCTTCACCCTGACCTTCCTTCCCATGCTGACAGACCTGGAGAAACACACGCCTCTGCAGTGAAGAGCACACACAGTGTCACAGTGGCCAGGACCCAAGGACAGGACACGCACTAGAAGTCACAAGCCATTAAAATCAAAACAGTGCTTTCTTTGGCTTGATCTGTATAGTGGCGTTCAGAGACATTCCTTAAAGCAGGAGTCCCCGACCCCCGGGCCACGGAGCGGTACCCAGCCGTGCACCGGGCCGCACAGCAGTAGGTGAGTGGCGGGGGAGCGAGCGAAGCTTCCTCTGCCGCCCCCCATCGCTCGCATGACCACCTGAACCATCCACCACTGCCCCCCTGCCCCACGGAAAAATTGTCTTCCACAAAACCGGTCCCTGCTGCCAAATAGGTTGCAGACTGCTGCCTTAAAAGTGTCATATAGTTTTGAGAACGTTCCAGTAGAAACTGCTCCAGCGTCGGTCCCAAGAGTCTAAACATTTTGCCTTAGAGAATGAAAATACCACTCTGATATCCATCCAGCGTAGATAGACACATTCAGGAGGGACAGCTCTGTGGCCTTTACCTATGTCCCACCGTCTCTTGTCTCTCTTTCCGGAAATACTTGCTGTTGATTAGGTGGAAGCTCTTTCCTCCTTTAACTGATACACTGCAGGTCCTCTGAGCCCCACTTCTCAACGAATGGTAGGCACTGCAACCTCAAGGCAAAACTGACATCTTCTAAACCTCCAGCAGTTCTAGAATCAAAAGGTGTGAATGCAATCTCTTTATGGTTTAAAGGAGTTACATAACCGGCAGAAAGATGCAATAGGCCTAAAAAGGTTAAGTCTCAATTTCAAAATTAAGAGACTTTTAACTATAAGGCAGTCAGCTAATTAACTCATAAGGTTAGAATAAAGTACAATGATTTTATTAACATTTCTGACATAAGACAAGGTAAAGCTAGCAGTTACACAATGCTATCTTGTTCTTTAATTCCTTCAAATTGAAGAGATTTAAGTGTTAGGGCAAAACATTGTGTTTTATGCTTTTTAAATGTAGGCAAAATAGATACTTACATTCCTTAATATTTGAAGATTAATCTACTCTTTGAACAAATATTTACTGAGTGCCTTCCATGAGCCATGAAGTGGGCTGGGCACTAGGGATACACCTGGGAATGTGGTAGTGTGGTCTCTGCCCTCACAAAGCCCACAGGAATGAATAGCAATGATTCAGCGTGTAAAGTGGGGAGGGGACAAACAAATTAGATGAAAAGTGAAGCTAGGGGATTTTCCTAGAAATGTCAGTCATGAAAGGAGCCACATTGGTTTTTAAAGTCTCAGGCAGCAATCGATAGCAATGTGGATTTCTCACAGGATGACACTGTTGTAATCTGTATTGGTGGTACAAGATGGCTACACCAGATCTTACGGCTTCCTGTAGCACTGCCTATGCCGTGTGTGTGTGTGTGTGTGTGTGTTTCCTGGCCCTACAGTCATAGCCAAGGTTATAAAATAAAATGGTGCATTTGGAGAAAAATAATTCCTGAAACTTTTCTGTGTGTATTGCCACATTTCTACTGGGATGTGAAAACATGAACTAAATTCATAGTAACTATACTTCTATCAGTTCCAAAAATAAAATCTTTTGTTTTATGGAAAACAAAAACATCTTACTTCTTATAAGCAATGAAATAAAAATTTGGGTAGAATTATGGTTTGCTTTATCCTACCTGCTCCCCAGTAATTTTCTGAGATTCAGAGATAATGTTTCAACATTTTGATTATGTCCTTCAATAAAACTCCATATTTAACCATATTAAACCAGTATATAAGAGAACCACTGGCTGAATTCACATTTTAGTCAAGACTTTAACAGAAAAGGTCTAGGTCAGAAGGTCTAGATTACAGTTCTGCGTGTCTGCTAATGAAATCAATGACGGATGGAAGGATAAAAAAACAGTAACAATATTTACTGAGCACTTACTATGTGCCAGGCACTGTGATATGTACTTCTCAAGGATTATTGAATATATTTCCACACCACAATAGGGTAGATAGATGAGCCCGAGATGAAGAAACTGAGCCTGAGAAGAGTTAAGAAACTTACCAGTTAGTAGGTAGCTGAGTGGAAGCACAACCCCGGCAGTCCGAGAACAGCTACACAGCTATGAAATAAACTTGAGCTCTTCAGAAGAAAAACATTATATAAAGAGCTTCTTTCTTAGTTAAAAAAGTATTTTAGGTAAATCATCTCTGTCTTACATTAAGCCACATATTACGAAATGTTCATTTCCCAAAGGCCAGCATTCTGAAAATTAATGGTTGGTGCTTTTTCTGTCATTTCTTATTTGAGATAATTTCCAAAATGTGATTCTGTGAAATGCACAGATATTTCCTTCACCATGAGAAGAAACAAAAGCCAAGAGAAACTGTGATTCGACCAAGGTGACATGAGTGGTGGCCTCCGAACCTGAACCCAAGTCTTCTAACCCCATCATATCCCAACTCCCTAAAATCTCATAAAATCTCATACAATGTTTCTTCAAGGGTATTGTCTTCCATTTTTTAAAAAAGATAACTTTCAGTAACATATAACTTAGGGCCTGTAGTTTCACCTCCAACTACTTAAGACTATTGCCTTAGTGTTTCCAGGATTCATTTATTCTGTGTATTATCCATGGGTTTCCCCATTCACCACAGGAGGGCCATCATATTAGTTACCTCCTTGTCTCTCTCTCTCTCTCTTTTTTTTTGTATTTTTTAATTGAAGTATAGTTGATTTACAATGTTTCTGGTGTACAGCAAAGTGATTCAGTTATACATCTGTATCTATATCTATTCTTTTTCAGATTCTTTTCCATTATAGGTTGTTACAAGATATTGAATACAGTTCCCTGTGCTATAACCATAGGTCTTTGTTTTCTATCTGTTTAATACGTAGTAGTGTTAGTAGTATGTATCTGTTAATCCCAAATTCCTAATTTATCCCTACCCTCACTTTCCCCTTTGGTAACCACAAGTCTGTTCTCTATGTCTGTGATTCTATTAATGTTTTGTAAGTAGGTTCATTTGTATCATTTTTTAAAAATTCCACATATAAGTGGTATCATATGATATTTGTCTTTCTCTGTCTGACTTACTTTACTTAGTATGATCATCTCTAGGTCCATCCATGTTGCTCCAAATGGCATTATTTCATTCTTCTTAAGGCTAAGTAATATTCCATTACATATATATATATATCTCACATATTCTTTATCCAGTCATCTGTTGATGGACATTTAGGTTGCTTCCATCTCTTGGCTATTGTAAATAGTGCTGCTATGAACAATGGGATACATTTATCTATTCAAGTTAGTTTTTCTTCTTTTCCAGATATACGCCCAGGCTGGATCATATGGTAACTCTATTTTTAGTTTTTTAAGGAACCTCCATACTGTTCTCCATAGTGGCTGTATGTTTACATTCCCACCAACAGTGCAAGAGTGTTCCCTTTTCTCCACACCCTCTCCAGCATTTGTTATTTATAGACTTTTTGATGATACCCATTCTGACTGATGTGAGGTGATACTTCATTGTAGTTTTGATTTGCATTTCTCTAATAATTAACAGTGATGAGCATCTTTTCATGTGCCTATTGGCCATCTGTATATCTTCTTTGGAAAAATGTCTCTTCAGGTCTTCTTCCATTTTTTGATTGAGTTGTATGTTTTTTTTTTTTTTGTTTTGTTTTGTTTTTTGCGGTACGCGGGCCTCTCACTGCTGTGGCCTCTCCCGTTGCGGAGCACAGGCTCCGGACGCGCAGGCTCAGCGGCCATGGCTCACGGGCCCAGCCGCTCCGCAGCATGTGGGATCTTCCCGGACCGGGGCACGAACCCGTGTCCCCTGCATTGGCAGGCGGACTCTCAACCACTGCGCCACCAGGGAAGCCCGAGTTGTATGTTTTTTTTGACATTGAGCTGTATGAGCTGTTTGCATATTTTGGAAATTAATCTCGGTCACATCGTTTGCAAATATTTTTTCCCATTCTGTAGGTTTTCTTTTCATTTTGTTTATGGTTCTCTTTGTTGTGCAAAAGCTTTTAAGTTTAATAAGATCCCATTTGTTTATTTTTGCTTTTGTTTCCATTACTCTAGGAGACAGATTCAAAAAAATATTGCTGTGATTTATGTCAAAGAGTGTTCTGCCTATGTTTTCCTCTAGGAGTTTTATAGCATCTGGGCTTACATTTAGGTCTTTAATCCATTTTGAGTTTATTTTTTGTATATAGTATTAGAGAATGTTTAAATTTCATTCTTTTACATGTAGCTGTTCCGTTTTCCCAGTACCACTTATACAGGAGACTGTCTTTTCTCCATTGTATATTCTTGCTCCCTTTGTCATAGATTAATTAACCATAAGTGTGTAGGTTTATTTCTGGGCTTTCCATCCTGATCCACTGATCTATGTGTCTGTTTTTGTGCCAATACCATACTGTTTTGATTACTGTAGCTTTGTTGTATAGCCTGAAGTCAGGGAGTGTGATTCTTCCATCTCCATTTTTCTTTCTCAAGATGGTTTTGTCTATTTGGGGTCTTTTGTGTTTCCATACAAATTTAGAAATTTTTCGTTCTGGCTCTGTGAAAAATACCATTGTTAATTTGACAGGGATTGCATTGAATCTGTAGATTGCCTTGGACAGTATGGTCATTTTAACAATATTCATTGTTCCAACCCAAGAACACAGTATATCTTTCCAACTGTTTGTGTCGTCTTCAATTTCTTTCATCAGCATCTTAAAGTTTTCAGAGTATGGTCTTTTGCCTCCTTAGGTAAGTTTATTCCTAGGTATTTTATCCTTTTTGATGTGGTGGTAAATGGGCTTGTTTCCTTAATTTCACTTTCTGATCTTTTGTTGTTAGTGTATAGAAATGCAAGAGATTTCTGTGTATTAATTTTGTATCCTGCAACTTTACCGAATTCATTAATGAGCTCTAGTAGTTTTCTGGTAGCATCTTTAGGACTTTCTATGTATAGTATCATGTCATCTGCAAACAATGACTTCTTCCTTTCCAATTTGGATTTCTTTTATTTCTTTTTCGTCTCTGATTGCTGTGGCTAGGACTTCCAAAACTATGTTGAATAAAAGTGGTGAGAGTGGGTATCCTTGTCTTGGTCCTGATCTTAAAGGGAATACTTTCAGTTTTTCTATCATTGAGTATGACGTTAGCTGTGGGTTTGTGCCCTTTATTATGTTGAGGTATGTTCCCTCTATGCCCACTTCCTGGAGAGTTTTTATCATAAATGGATGTTGAATTTTATCAAAAGCTTTTTTCTGCATCTATTGAGATAATTGTATGGTGGTTTTTTTTACATGCTTTTTAACGCTGTTTTTTAAATTCAGTTTTTATTTTATTTGGGAGTATAGTTGATTTACAATGTAGTGTTAATTTCAGAGTTACAGCAAAGTGACTCAGTTATATACATATGCATATATCCATTCTTTTTCAGGTTTTTTCCCCCCATATAGGTTATTACAGAATATTGAGTAGAGCTCCTTGTGCTATAAAGACGGTCCTTGTTGATTATTTTATATATAGTAATGTGTATATGTTAATCCCAAACTCCTGATTTATCCCTCACTCCCACCTTTCTCCTTTGATAAGCATAAGTTTGTTTTCTAAGTCCGTGAGTCTGTTTCTGTTTTTTAAATAAGTTCATGTGTATCCTTTTTTTTAAGATTCCACTTATAAGTGATATCATATAATATTTGTCTATGTCTATCTTACTTCACTTAGTATGATAATTTCTAGGTCCATCCATGTTGCTGCAAATGGCATTATTTCATTCTTTTTTATGGCTGAGTAATATTCCATTGTATAAAGGTACCACATCTTATTCATCCATTCTTCTGTTGATGGACATTTAGGTTGCTTCTATGTCTTGGCTATTGTAAGAAGGGCTGTAATGAACATTGGGGTGCATGTATCTTTTCAAAGTATGGTTTTCACTCGATATATGCCCAGGAGTGGGATTGCTGGATAATGTGGTAGTTCTATTTTTAGTTTTTTAAGGAACACCCATACTGTCCTCCATAGTGGTTGTACCAATTTACATTCCCACCAACAGTGCAAGAGGGTTCCCTTTTCCCCACACCCTCTCCAGCATTTATTGTTTGTAGACTTTTTGATGATGGTCATTCTGACTGGTGTAAGGTGATACCTCATTGTAGTTCTGGTTTGCATTTCTCTAATAATTAGTGATGTTGAACATCTTTTAATGCACTTTTTGGCCATCTGTATGTCTTCTTTGGAGAAATGTCTATTTAGATATTCTGCCCATGTTTTCATTGGGTTGTTTGTTTTTTGATATTGAGCTGCATGAACTATTTGTATTATTTGGAGATTAATGTCTTGTCAGTCTCATCATTTGCATATATTTTCTCCCATTCTGTGGGTTGTCTTTTTGCTTTGTTTATGCTTCCCTGTGCTGTGCAAAAGCTTTTAAGTTTAATTAGATTCCATTTGTTTATTTTTGTTTTTATTTTCATTACTCTAGGAGGTGGATCCAAAAAGATATTGCTGTGATTTATGTCACAGTGTTCTGCCTATGTTTTCCTCTAAGAGTTTTATAGTATCTCATCATATATTTAGGTCTTTAACCTATTTTGAGTTTATTTTTATGTATGGTGTTAGAGAATGTTCTAATTTCGTTCTTTTACGTGTAGCTGTCCAGTGTTCCCAGCAGCACTTATAGAAGAGACTGTCTTTTCTCCATTGTATATTCTTGTCTCCTTTGTCATAGAATAATTGACCATAGGCACATGGGTTTATTTCTGGGCTTTCTACCCTGTTCCATTGATCTATATTTCTGTTTTTGTGCCAGTACCATACTGCTTTGATTACTGTAGCTTTGTAGTGTAGTCTGAAGTCAGGGAGCCTGATTCCTCCAGCTCTGGTTTTCTTTCTTAGCATTGCTTTGGCTATTCAGGGTCTTTTGTGTTTCCATATAAATTTAGAAAATTTTTGTTCTGGTTCTGTGAAAAATGCCATTATTAATTTGTTAGGGATTGCATTGAATCTGTAGATTGCCTTGGGTAGTATAGTCATTTTGACAATATTGATTCTTCCAATCCAAGAACATGGTATATTTTTCTATCTGTGGTTTCTTTCATCAGCATCTTATAGTTTTCAGAGTACAGGTGTTTTGTCTCCTGTGCCTTTTTGTCTTTTGTGCCATTTACCAATGAGCTTTCCCATTCATAATTTTCTTGTTTCTAGTTGTGGCCTTTTCTTTTCCATCTAGAGAAGTTCCTTTAGCATATGTTGTATAGCTGGTTTGGTGGTGGTGAATTCTCTTAGCTTTTGCTTGTCTATAAAGCTTTTGATTTCTCCATTGAATTTGAACAAGAGCCTTGCTGGGAAGAGTATTCTTGGTTGTAGGTTTTTCCCTTTCATCCTTTAAATATATCGTGCCACTCCCTTCTGGCCTGCAGAATTTGAGCTGAAAAATCAGCTGATAACCTTATGGGGATTCCCTTGTATGTTATTTGTTGCTTTTCTATTGTTGCCTTTAATATTCTTTGTCTTTAATTTTTGTCAATTTGATTAATATGTGTCTCACCATGTCCCTCCTTGGGTTCATCCTGTATGGGACTCTCTGTGCTTCCTGGACTTGAGTGTTTCCTTTCTCATGTTAGGGAAGTTTTCAGCTATTATCTCTTCAGATATCTTCTCAGGCCCTTTCTCTCTCTCATCTCCTTCTGGGACCCCTAGAATGCAAATGTTGGTGCATTTAATGTTGCGTAAGAGATCTATGAGGCTGTCTTCATTAATTTTTTTTTTAATTTATTTTTGGCTGTGTTGGGTCTTCATTGCTGCGAGCAGGCTTTCTCTAGTTGCAGTGAGAAGTGGCTACTCTACATTGCAGTGCACTGGCTTCTCACTGCAGTGGCTTCTCGTTGCAGAGCAAGGGCTCTAGGCACGCAGGCTTCAGTAGTTGTGACATGTGGGCTCAGTAGTTGTGGCTCGTGGGCTCTAGAGTGCAGGATCAGGAGCTGTGGTGCACCGACTTAGTTGCTCCACAGCATGTGGGACCTTCCCAGACCAGGGATAGAACCCGTGTCCCCTGCAATGGCAGGCAGATTCTTAACCACTGAGCCGTGAGGGAAGTCCCTGTCCTCATGTCTTTTCATTCTTTTTTCTTTATTCTATTCTGCAGCAGTGATTTCCACCAGTCTGTCTTCCAGCTCACTTATTCATTCTTCTGCCCCATCTATCCTATTGATTCCTTCTAGTGCATTTTTCATTTCAATTATTGTATTGTTCATCTCTGTTGTTCTTTAAATCTTCTAGCTCTTTGTTAAACATGTCATGTATCATCTTGGTTTGTGCCTCCATTCTTTTTCCAAGATCTTGGATCATCTTTACTATCATTACTCTGAATTCTTTTTCAGGAAGATTGCCTATCTCCACTTCACTTAGTTATTCTTCTGGAGTTTTATCTTGTTCCTTCATCTGGAACATTCCATTTCTCTACCATCTCATTTTGTCTAACTTTCTGTGTTTGTGGCCTCCATTCCTCAGGCTGCTGGATTGTAGCTCCTCTCATTTCTGCTGTCTGTCCCCCTGGTAGGTGAGGTTGGTCCAGGGGCTTGTGCAGGCTTCCTGGTGGGAGCAACTGGCACCTGCCCACTGCTGGGTGGAGCTGGGTCTTGTCCCTCTGGTAGGCAGGGCCATGTCAAAGGGTGTGTTTAGAGGTGGCTATGGGATTTCTCTTGTTTGAGATTTCTCTTGTTTCCTGAGGTAAGCTTTGTATCACTATAAACTTCCCTCTTAGAAATCTAGATTTTAGGAGGACATGCAATAAGGTTTTCATGATATATTTGTCAGTAAAGTGGATAAATATATACAAGAGGATGATTAATTCATTCACTCACTTAACAAATATTAATAATCTACCCTGGGTTAGTACTCTGCTAGGCATTGAGGATAAAATAGCAAACAAGGTAGAGGTGGTCTCTTTTCTGAGTTTCTCAAGAGGTAAAGTCAAAACCCAAACCCAAATGAATAACATATTTGCAAGTTTTTTGTAATAAAATCTATGAAGAAAACAAAAGCAGGGCAGAGACAGAGAATAATATGGGGAGATCTCCTATAAATGGCATAATCAGGTCTCTCTGAGGAGGTGACATTTAAGCTTAAGAGATAAAGAATGAAAAGAACCTATCTTGCTATGTGGAAGAGAGGAAAGGTTGAGAATTTCAGGAGGGAGCAACAGGTGCAAAAGCTCTGAGGTGGGAACGATACTGGAGTGCTGGAGCCATCATATGAAGGCCAGCATGACAGCAGAGAAGTGAGCAAGGGGGAAAAGCAGTGCTAGAAAAAGTTGGAGAAATATGTGGGTGACTCCCTAGATAATGAACTGGAGAATATGAATTAAGGAAACTCTAGAGGCCTGTTGTTTCAACAGTTTTATCAACGGTTTAGAATCTGTTTTTATCAGTTGTTGAAAATCTATTGTCCCCTTGAGGTGAAAGTAAGGGACAGAGCATTGGAAGAGATATGAACTTGGCTAACAAAATTAGGATCCAAAAATTAAAGTATCATTGATAAGAGCTTAGGTTCTGGCCTCAACCCGTGTTTAAAACCTAGCTCCAACATTCACTCTTGCTGTGACCTTGGACAAGTACTTAACGCCTTTAAGTCACGTATCAAAGACAAGTAGAGGATTAGAACACAGCAGCTCAGGTAAATCTTATGTATTACATAGTAATCCGTCTGCTGCATCAGGTTATATATGGTTTGTTTGCTGGGCCAGGAAGCTATTCTGGCAGCTTTCCCTCTAGGATTATTTTAGGTACATCACTCGGCCTCTGGCAGAATTCATAGATCAAATGTAGGCCCTTAACGTTTATTTTGTTCACTTCACCAATAAACTATACTGCCTCTAAGATTATCTACTTGAAAGATGAGAAACTTAGCATAGCCAAATTTTAGAAATTAATTTTAGTTTTCTAATCCTGTTATTATTTGGATAAAAATTGCCGAAAGACAGTATTTTAAAAATATAATTTACAGATTTTATCATTCACAGTATTGTAACTACTACTGTATACCAAAATTTTTCTCTATTCCTATAATGTCATTAAAATTCCATACTGCCTGTATTACACCCAAGGATACCTAAAAAACATTTATAAAATTAGATGACAAAAGCTTTAAATTATTCCAGTTCAATTTTTAAAAATATATTAAAATGTTTACAAAAATCACTATAAATTTAAAATAATTCATCTTAAAAATAGAAGCAAAAAAAAGTAGGATTAAGTGCATAATTGTATGTTATATTGTTTAAAAAAATACCCTAAAATCTTGGGTTTCCAGTTATAGAGGGGTGCTTAGTAAATACTTAGAGGAAGAAATATCAGGCAGTAATACTATACATTTCTAAATGTAAGACTGACTACTAAATAAAAACTCAGTGCAGGTTTCACTCACTCAAATTAAGAATGAGAAAAAAATACATCAATCACAATAGCATTTGGGGGGTTAAATTCAGTAACACCCTCTTAAATCTTATTTTGCCACCTGTTCTCAGCATTTTTGTCAGGTTGAAAAAAAGTTTTGATGTTTAGATTTTACATCGTTTTCCTAATTTCTCTATGTAAGTATAGCTAAGAGTGATGAAGTTTTCCTTATTTAAATATTACTTTTTTTGCATTAAAAAATGTGCCTTTCAAAAATATACTACACATATTTAGTTTTATTTAAAAATAGAGAGGATACATATTCATATTAAATGGGAGATACTAGCTTGGCTTTCTTATAATTTGCTTGAATTTGGAGAAATGATGACACAGTTAACTAACAATCTTCTAGGCAAGCAAACTGCTTCTTTTCCTTACCCCAAATTTTTGGTGCTATTTTTTTTTCCCTTGTGTGATTTCTTTCTGATGTGCTCCTCAGCTTAATTCCAGTGCTATCAATCTGACCCAGGCAAATTTCACAGGGTGTCCTTTCTCCAGTCTCTCCTGGTCATAATCCATTTTACAGCTGCTGGCAGAATTCCTAATTCTACCTTGCTTACGAACCTAGATAAATTCAGACTCTTCAGTCTAGTATACTCAAATGCTACACTCAACAAATTCTTCTACCACACCCTGCCCTCATCAGTTGTTACCACTACACTTCCACACCTGACTGCTCCACCATCCACTAAGTCAATTTCTTAAACATTCTTGTGATGAAACAAATCTAAGGCACTGAATCACCCTGCCTCCATGTGGGTCACTTTTGTGTTTTTCCTTACCAAGCACACAACCAGTTATTGCTCAATTACTTTTCGCTTATTTTCATATATTCTCGTCATTACACATTTATGTATTTGCCTCTGTCCCCATTAGTTTAAAAGTTCTATGAGATGAGGGTTCTCATCTTCTACTGAAATTGTATTTCAAGAAACCTTCAGTGACTGGGCCTTAGCAGTGTCAGTTACTCTATCCATTCAATGACCTGTCTTAAAAGTCTCAAGAAACCTAGGTCCACACTGAATCAGGTAAAAAGTAAATTTGGAGCACATCTGAGTATACTCTCTAAAAGTGATTCAAGGCCTGTAATTCTCTTCCTCCCTTGGTATGTTGCCATCTATCTGTATCCATATTGCATAAACTTTCATCTTCTAATTGTTAGAAATGCATTAAAAATAGTGGAAGGGAATATAATAAATGTTAATAGCCGTTACCTCTGGAAGATTACAAAATGGGAGTTGAGAGGGTCAGGGTCGGGGTTGGTGATGGTAGAGAAAATGATAATATGGACTTTTCCGTGGTCCTGATTCTTTATAATCTTCAGTATTTTCTAAGTATTCCATAATAAACTTGCATTTCTCATATAAAAATTTGTACTAAAAAAGATACACAAGCCAACTTGACATAGAAAACATGACAACCAATTTGACATGGATGAAGTTTTAAAACTGAGTGCAAGGCTTATGATTCCAGTATTTAAAAACTTTTTGAATGGCAAGTCCTCTATTGAAAGCAGATGGCTTTCAAGGATACAGAATCTTGAATCGACAAACTAAGATAAATGCCGCCATAATTACTTCCCCCGAAGAAATACTTAACCCCCTGCAAAATCCCTAGCTGTTACCATCCTGTCCTATAGTTTTAAATATTATCCATATAGCAACTCCCCGTATTTTACTTTTTTCCCTTAACTCTACATTCATACATCTGTCTACCCAATGTCTGTCTCCATTGAGATAATTAATAGGAATCTCAAATCTCAACATATCCAAGGCAAGATTTGATTTAAACCCTCCAATTTGCTCTTCCACTGTTGTTCTGAAATCTCAGCACCACCATCCTTTGCTCAAAATCGGACTCATCTTTGATTTCTTCTTTCTTCTTCACATCTAACCCATCACCAAATCCTGTCAGGTTTTTCCACCAAAAAACTCCTCCCTATGACTTCCACTCCAGTCTAGGTTGTCGCCATCTCACACTTAGGAAACCGCAACAG
The DNA here is from genome assembly GCF_003031525.2 of Neophocaena asiaeorientalis asiaeorientalis. Lineage (NCBI taxonomy): Eukaryota > Metazoa > Chordata > Mammalia > Artiodactyla > Phocoenidae > Neophocaena > Neophocaena asiaeorientalis. The sequence continues at coordinate 9,966,724 of NW_020174013.1, read as the reverse complement.
TCACCTTAATTTTGCCCCACTATAGCTTGTTCTCCAACTATTAAAGGGATATAAAGCAGACCATGTCACTCCCTTACTTACCGTCAGACTCAGAATAAAATTTAGATTCCTTACTTTGGGCCCATAGTCCCAAGTGATCAGGCCCTTGCCAATCTCTACAAACTTATCACCCACCATTCCTCACCACACTCACTGGACTTGTCTTACTGGCATTCTCTCTTTCAGTATAAAAGCTCACTCCTGCTTTGAGATCTTTAGTTTTGTTTCTTTCATTAAAATACTCTTTTCTTTGATCTTGGTGATCATCTTCTCATCACTCAAGGTCACTATTCTCCAGTGACCCTATAACTTTGTCTTGTAACCCAATATATACCCATCACCTAATATATACCCACCTAATATATACCCATCACCTAAAATGGTGACTGGCACATGGGTCTTCAATGAGTATTTATTGGATGAATGGCTGAAATGAGTCTAAATATTCAATCAAGCTTCCTGGGCATGGAAACAGTTGTTCCAACTGATCCCTACTTTGAAAGGACAATCCCTCCACGCCCCACCCTCCAAAACAACAACCAACCACCTCCCACAGAAATCCCACCCCAAATCTCCTTAGAAATATACCACATTATAAAAGACTGTGTTCTCTGTTGGCTGTTGCAAAAATATGAAACAAAACCTGAGCCTCATAGATATGTAGTTTTTATGCACCAAGCAGCATTGCCCCCTTTGGAAACGTTTCTCACCTTTAAGTCAGCCCTTAGTGTGCATGTTTACCTAATTTCATCTAGGTAAAACTGTTATGTGTTGCGGTACAGAATAAATGAAGGAACTGGTGTGATCTGTGGTGGTAACACACTCCCAGAGATAGATATAGGCTCTGCATCTTTCCTAGGAGAGTTCTGACTCACTCTAGACCCTTTGCCTCTACCAAAAAGGAACTTTGTAACTTTCTTTGCTACAAAAATAAGGGATCTAACATCAATCTCAATAAAACTTACCAAACTAGTATTTAGTGCCATGGAGCAAAGGAAGCTTAGGATGGAAAATGAATAGCAACCAGGTCAAAATGTCAAAAATGTTCATAAACTTTGAGTTTTGTCAAAATGAAGCTTAGAATTCAAGTATCAATTTTTATAGTTCAAGCCACTATAAATCTTATATAAACCTTCTCATGGACCATAGGAACAGAGATCAGTTTGTGGAGTATGATTACTTGGGCTCAATTTTTGTCTAAAAAGTATAAATTTAATTATGACTCTTAGTAACTATATTTAAACCAAGCTGTTTCTTCAAAATTTTTTTTTACTGTGTTTAGCCAGTAAAGAAAATACTAATGAATGCTTTCTCTTTTTAAGGTAACGGTATTACAAACACGATTATAGTTGTAAGACTAAACTTCAGGTGTAGATAATCAAGTATGACTGGTACAAGGATAGTATATATATATATATATATAGAATGAGGCCTTTACATGATTTTGAATCAGATGGCAATATTGTTGAAATTAATAACAGCATAAATATATATATATGCATATGTATATAGGGAGTGTGAATGAATGAATAAGTGAACGTAAGAATGAGAATGGATATGAATCAGAGCAATCTTTCCTCGGGTTAAATTATAATTACTTCACTATGAAGTGTCTAAACTTCTAAAGAATTTCCTAGTTCTCATTAAAACGCACTTCAAAAAGACCGTGAAAACACAAATTTAGTTGACAGGCTACAACGGGATTCAGAAAAAGACACAGTGAATATAGACTTAGGTGCAGTTTCATGCTGGTGATTTTTCTTTTTTAAAATGTAAGCCACTAATTGTTTAAGAAAAAATTTTAAACCAAAAGTTGCATATTAATATTACACACAAACCGAAACATAAATGACTTTTAGCACAGTAACATACATGCTTGCATAAACTCAAATATTTACACATTTAAAACAATTTCCATTTAACATATGAAATTTCTGAAATACATAAAAGCATTAATACTTTCTATAAAACTACAATTAAAACATCAATTTGCTACAAGCATACAAAACATCAAGTGCTTTCTTGGAGTTTCAAGTTACCTCTTTAAAATAAGATCTTGCTTGCATATATAGTCTTTCTCCAATAATCAGTATGAACTTTTTTTTCCCCAAGAGGTTTATTTTCCAGGTACATTATAAGCTCAAGAAAACGGACTGTAATTACGTCATAACAACTTAACTGCACATAATGCTTTAAAGTAGGTTTGGATGAAGTTCTCAGACACTTTGGCATATGTTCTTCAGGGACTTCTGTTAGAAACAACAGGAATTGTAAGTCCCTTCAGTCCCCATTTTGCTTTAAAATGGACAAGTCTTTGGTTAAAGTTCTACATTTTGGGCATTTGTTATTAATTAAAATGGTCCCCAAACCAATAAATGGTGCTGATGTATTATTAGTTTACAAGACTTCACTTAACTTGTTTCTGATGCAGTGGGAGGCTACAGATATTATTCATTTATTATAACATGTCATCGATAGTTTCAACCTTTCACTTATAAGCAGAGAAATCAATAGGTTTAGCCAGTATTTCTCTGTTCATTTTCTGTTATAATCTAGACTATACAGTATTTTGCAGTAACTATAGATACTGTTCCACAGTATATGTGATTATGATTGGCAAGATGTATAGAATTAAATTTAGAGTTAGCTTAGTCGGAATAAGTCAATATTAGACTGTTCAGTAATTCTGCATTAACTATAGTACGTTGTCAGGTAATGCTTATTTAAAAACCCCAAACCATTCCATTTACAAGAGAAATTGTTGCAAATGTATAAAACGGCAGATATACAAGGAGAACACCAAACGTACTTTATTAGCACAAAAAAGCAGCCGTAACAAGGCACAGCAAGCGGAAACATACATTAGCAGTCAAAGGGTTAGTGTTGCATACAAATATAGCTTTTCTTTTTTGTGGCCTTGGCGATAGCCACTGGGATGTAAAAGAACTTTCTGTAGCAGCCGGTAAGGAAACTAAGGAGCACTCACCAGTGGTACAGAGCACGTTAACAAAAAGACAGAAGAATGGATTCGACTACTTTAGTGCAAAATGTCCAGGACGGAACTGTAAATTCAGTCCAATACTAAGAAGCGAACACTAGAACTTGGTATTACTTCCAAAATAGCTCACTCAAGTAGTACTGCATACTATTCTAAGTGACAAAAAGGTGCTAAGTAAAGTTATTTACAGATACAACGGTTGTACAGTACCTTTTAAATCAGCAATTTAGGTTTAAGATTTTTCCATTAAAAATTAAGTGCACCGAAATTCTATAACTCGTACTTAAGCAATTCGGCTATGAGAGTTTACAACAAAGAGATAAATACTGCCATCTAAATTATGAATTACAGTTTAACAATAATCTCAACAGTCAGCAACCACTGTAGTATTATCTGACTTGTTTGGGTATCTTTCAGTCTCATTTTCTTCGTGGTTCACAAACTCATCACGGGCATAGAAAAAGGTCCAACTTTAATGAATCAGCGATTTGACTGCACATGTCACCTTAAAAAAATCACACGCAGGCCTACCCTGCAGCAGCTATTCCCAATGTGTTATGTTAAAGCACTCATTAAAAAATGAATACTTAAGGCCTTAAATAAAATTCTAAATAAAATTCTACTACCAACTTTTCATAAGTCTGAAATTTTAAGAACTACTACTTAGAAAACTGGTTTACTTAACAGTACCTTTTGCAGAAGAGAAAAGGAGACTATCAACACTTAAGTGAACTGCACTGCACTATGCCCTTGTGGCCAGAAAACTGCACTTTTTTCTAAAAGGAAGGCAGTCTTTATTTTTTGGACTTCCAAAGCTTGATTTATAGTAACTACAAACATCACTACTTTTGGAAGGTTATAGAAAAATCCTTAGAAAAAATAATAATTTCAAACATTAGTCACACTGTTGAAATACTCATCCAATATTAATAATTTGTTCTTCAGTAAGAAATAGAATTCTTCATAGCAAATGCCCCAGAGTTGCTTCACTCAGTTAACTACAGCCATTAAAAACCAAACTGTCAGCTAAATCGGCAGAATGTTTTTGTAGCCTTACCGAACACCTGTAGCTGTATCCTCTGTTGTCTCGATAGGCACCACGTTTATCTGAGTAACAGCAGATTGCACCTGACAAATACTAACACTAAGCTTACATACTGTACTGAAAAAAACCTAACACTGATATGTGTGCTTGCTAGAGGTGTACTGCCCGATGCGCATAAAAGCAGATCTAGTTAATGCCCTTTGGGGACAGGAGGGTTTACTTTGCCTTGACCGGTTCTCGTTCTAGCCAGCGAACTCTAACTTTTTGTTTATAATGATACTCTTTTAAAAAATCCTGTAACATTGACGGTAAAGGGAGCCCATCAATTCCATCATACGTAGTGCATCTGCAGATGACTGCACGGCAGATGTACTGCAGGCTAAAAGGGAAGGTCCTATTTAGTGATATCGTAAGCAACGGTTCAAAAAACATGCAAGAACTGGGGTCTTTGTAATGTTCCAAAAGTCCTGTTACGGTGGAGGAGTGAAACACACACGGGTCGTGAGCATCAAAACTAAAGTTGTGATTCCACTGTTCAATTCGGGCATGCAGGGATCTGTTGTAGCGACGGAAGCTCACAGAGAAGAGGTAGTCCTCCTGTGCAGAGTCCCTGAGCAAAAATGTACCTTCAGGTTTCCCTTCCAGAAGGGCTTCTGCTTCGTAACGGTCCATCACTCCCCAGTAACAGGGATTACCTGTGATCTGAAGCAAATCCGGCACGAGGCAGTGTATGTAATCAATCTGTGTATGGACTTTCCAAGCTCCCTGTCTGCTAACGTGGGCATGGCTGTCTCCAGATACCTGACGTTGCTTCTGCCTCCGTGACTGCAAACACAGCGTGGTTGTGTCCTCTTCGGAGTCACAATTAGCTTGTGGAATTGCAGAATTGTCCCCATTTATTTCAGTCATTCCAGGAGCTAACTTTGGTCCCAGTTTATATAACGGGTTAACCTGTGCAGTGGCTTCAAACGTATGTATTTGTGCGTTGGGAGGGGGGTCAACCCCTTCTTCAATACTAAGCCGCCTTCTCTCTCGAAGCCTATCTTCTTCATCTTCTGTAGAAACCAAGGATGGATCAAATGTATCAAAAAATGTTGAATGTGGGCTCACAGGGGCTGTATGCTGTTTAATCAAATGCCATTTTTGGGCCAAATCCGAGCCAGCAGGAAAAGGGCATTTCTCAAGCATTAACTCAGAAAGGTGTATTTTTCTTTTATTAGAAAAGAGGGGCTTTGACTGCTTGTTGTAAGTTCTCATGGGAAAACACAAGCCCACAGTATCCTGCAACCTCTGTCTCAGAGAGCGACTTCCTACGGCTCTGCTGGAAACGCTGTCCATGTCGTGCACAGAGCTTACACCATATCGCCTCTCTCTCCTTTGAAGTCCACTTCGAGTTCTACCAAACTTTTTATCGGTATCTAGTGAACTCTGTGTCTTTGTAGAACAGGAATGTTTCTTCTTCCCACCCCAAGGAGCATGTCGAGAGTAGGAATCTCTTCTTGCAAGTCTTGTTCCTGGGGTGACACATGAGTCATTATCCTTTTCAATGCTTATTTCAACAATCTGAGGAATTTCAGTGGCACAGTTTCGGTTTCTCCTTGAAGAATTCTTTGAAGGGCTTAACCCCAGTTGTAAGGCAACATTTTCTCTTAAGGGACTGCTTTGTTGCTGAGGAGCTGAGTCTCCTATACTGATGTTTTTGTCTTTGACAGACAAACATCTGTTGGAGTTCATATCCACATTTTCACTACGGCTTCCTCCCTCATGACTGAAGAGATTCTGACACCTGTATTTGAAGTTATTCCACATTTTCCCCACTTTATCCATTGATTATAAGACCTAAAGACAAAAACAGGAAAAGGAGAAAATAAGTTAATCAAAGTAGTGTGTGAAAACAGAAAAGGCAGTAAGTACCCACCCCCCTTCTTCTCATTGGAAATTTCAGGGGTTCTGGTCAGAAATTCAGCTTACATTGCCCTGCTAACGTGATGAGGCTCTTACAGTGTCTGGCAGCTGTAAGGCCAGCAGGCCCTTCTGTGGCACTATTATTCAAGCTAGTCCTCGCTATGCACGTCATTTCAGATAGACTACTCAGAACTCGGGGGAAGGAAACAAACCCTTAAACTCTGGTTGGTTTTTTCCTATGCATGTTCATTATGACATTGATTTCTGTCTCCTTTCTTTGAAGAATTTAGGTACTGCCTCAAGTATTACGAAGGGAAAGTATGTTCTGTATTGTTGAAAGGTATCTGCATTCAACTTCTCAAAAGTGATAATCAGGGCCACATTTCTGTAATGCATTAGTTAAAAAACCTTTAAGTAGTAATCTTACCAATTTCACTTACCAACTAACCGCCGCTCTACTCATCTGGCAGTCTAAACCTTACAGGTCAATCACCTGTAAACATTCCATATCTGCCCTCCTCGCCCTAGGACATAACAAATTTTATCCATGATTTTGAAGAAGCAGTTTGAGTATAATGGAAAATAGGAGAAAAGAAAAGAAAATTTAGGTTTAAATGGAAGATGTCTTTAAGCTTCCCAATTCTTAACCCTGGAACAGCTTGAAAATAACAGTAATAGAAAAAAAGTTATGATACTTTAGTAAATAAAAAACAAAAAATATGCAATTTGGCATCTTTATTCTTACTCCTTTAAAAAAAATCTAGGGCTTCCCTGGTGGCACATTGGTTGGGAGTCCACCTGCCGATGCAGGGGATGCGGGTTCCTGCCCCGGTCCGGGAAGATCCCACAGGCTGCGGAGCGGCTGGGCCCGTGAGCCATGGCCGCTGAGCCTGTGCGTCCGGAGCCTGTGCTCCGCAGCGGGAGAGGCCACAACAGTGAGAGGCCCGCGTAGAGCAAAAAAAAAAAAAAAAAAAAAAATAAAAAAGATTTTAAGG